>NC_037336.1:47265960-47571960 GCF_002263795.3 Bos taurus
TCGTTCCAGAATGGATGCTTTTGAACTGTAGTGTTGGAGAAGACTCTTGAGAATCTCTTGGACTGCAAGGAGATCCAACCAGTCCGTTATGAAGGAGACCAGCCCTGGGATTTCTTTGGAAGGAATGATGCTAAAGCTGAAACTCCAGTACTCTGTCCACCTCATGCAAAGAGTTGACTCATTGGAAAAGACTCTGATGCTGGGAGGGATTGGGGGCAGGAGGAGAAGGGGACGATAGAGGATGAGATGGCTGGATGGCATCACCAACTCGATGGACATGAGTCTGAGTGATCTCCGGGAGTTGGTGATGGACAGGGAGGCCTGGTGTGCTGCAATTCATGGGGTTACAAAGAGTCGGATACGACTGAGTGACAGAATTGAACTAAACTGATGAGTTCAGAAACTTTAAGTCTGTGAGTTTAATCACTTTCTCATGGGGCTTTCAGGTAACAGTCCATTTTAGCAGAACTAGTGCAAAATCCTCACTTCTATAACTCAAAACTCTTTCCTTTTAACCTTCATAGCCCTAGGTAGTATACAAGGGGAAAGAAGGGGAATCTTCTCCGAGCATGAAGGAGTACAGATGCATTCATGTCCCTCCTTTACAACCCCCTTCTCACTATATTTTCTACCAAGTTAGGGACTGATAAATATCCTTGTCTAAAAGTGGGATAATCAGTGGGCTTGTGAGACTAAATCTTTGCTTTGGAAAAAGAACACAGTGAGACACAGTGTAGTTAACTATGGAGCACCAAGAGACCAGTGGAAGACTATATTTCTCTGTCCCCATTCAGTTTTATAATGTATAGTTTATAGTTCTGTTTCCCCCACTTCCCGAGTCGAATGAGCAAATCTTAAATTATCCTGCATATGCTCACAAAAGGTTATGTGGTAGCTAAATGAAATCCAAGAAACATTGTGCAAAACACCAACCAAGATCTGAAAGAAGACAATGAGAAAAACCCTCAATAAATGTTCCCATACATTCAGACTGAGCCCTGAAAGAAACTAATGACCATAAATCCATGAGAAAGCCAATGTTTGTGTGGCTCTCTCACAGCTGGATCTAGCAGTGGCTAGATTCACTCATGTTGGAAGGAATTAATGGAGAAGACTAGATTATATTTGATTTTGAGGTAGTTTGGGGCAGATATCCATTTATATCTGCTTTCAATGTATCAATTTAATTCAGAACATAAGTGTACATATTAATTGGAATGTAGATTCAGATAAAATTTTGATATCAACATAATAGTAAGAAATTTCTGCTTTTTTTAAAATATCTTCTCAAAAGTTAAGTCTTTGCAGTTCTGATAATTTAATTATGGGTGTTTTGGCTTCCTTACACAAATCTAGAATAGTCTTTCAGAAAACAAGCCAGCTCTATGTATGTGTGAATTCCCACATGTCCTGGAGTGCAATTAACTCTACTTCTAGTCATGCTGTGGCACCTGTGGACAATGAAGAAATCTGTTACAAGAATTATTTCCATAGCATGAATATGCAAGCACCAGAATTAGTGTAATTCATTCAGCTGCAGATTATCTAGACTCCAGCCTCAATACGTTTTATTGCCGTGTGTCAATTCTCTGACAGCTTCATAAATCCTGCTCAATAAACATTAAATGTTTACTTTTATAGTCTGACAAATAGAGAAACCTGGGGAAAGTTTTCCAGGATAGAGCTATGTACTTTCAAATTCATGCAACAATTCTCATCTAAAGCTGGAGGCACTGTTTAGCAGTAACTATTTTCAATGTTTAACAGTAATGTTGAATGGGACAAAAAATTTTTATCTGGATATAAACTGTTCCCTTAGACAGAAAAGTAGTATTACTTGTTGTTTTTTTTTTTTCCCCTAGAGTATTCATTTGAGCTCTAGATTATATTTCAGTGCACATGTGATGACACATAAGTGAGATGAAAATAGCTAAATATTAATGTATTTGATTTAAATATTATTCATGGTTCAATTTCAGCTCAGGATGTTAAACTGTTTTCCTTAGAATTGCCATTTCCCTACCCCCAAAATGGCTTGATTGAGTAAATATTTTAAACTGATATATTGGAAGCAGATAAATAGAATATTGACTCTTTTTTTTCAACATGAACTCAAAGAAAAATATATGTATAATATATTTATAGTGATACAGCACTAATGAAGATTACTGAAGATGGCTTTCCTGAAAATTTCATTCTTCCTTTTAGGGGCAGTTTATTCAATTGCTAAAACTTGACTTAATTATAAACCTTCAAAGATTTTGAGGCAATAAATTGAATATATTTAATTTTTGGAGCATTATCCCTAAAAATACTTTTATTTAGTATAATCTACTCTAAAATTCTGAACATGCAGACCAACAAACTAAGCATTATAAGAAATGTAGACATTTATTTCATTTTTATTATCTGAAACATACTTTTAAAAATTTACTCATATTTATTAAGCATCACTATTATGTGCCAGGTACAGTACCTGTTATAGACATCTGGGATACATCAGTGAAAAAAATGATGGAAATGCTTACCTTCTTTGAAAATTTGTTCATAAATTTGTATAAATGTCTTACACTGTATAAGAGATGCTATAACTACTTTGTAGAATTTAAAGAGCATCTTAGATAGCTGTTGTTCATTTGGCTTTTATAAGACTTTATTTGTTTTTCTTTAAAGTCTCATGGTTGCTAAAAGGGCCATAATGGCATTAAAACACCAATTTTACTTTGTAACTACAAAACCATATATTTCCTTTGGACATTTTCTAATTTAATACAAGCACTTTAATTTTATCACATTTATTTTTGTAATTAACTTATTGCATTCAGTTTCATCATGTTACTTAAGTTTGTTTAATTAAAATATTTTTGACTCATTAAAACAAATTACAGATATGCAATTAAAATGTTCATTTTATTCTGTCACAAATGTATCATAATTAGTGGCTCAGTTATGCATTGATCGATCTGTTCTTAGGGCCTGTACTACAGAGAAATTTGTTCTTTCTGTATTAGTTCCAACTAAATATCCAATATTATATTTATAGTTTATACTTTTTAGCTGAAAATTTGTATTTTATTCCCAAAATGAAGGTTTTTTTTAAATTTTACTATTTTATGTTCCATATTTTTATGTTGGTTTTACATTTAACAATTGATGGCTAAAAGTTACATTTAACAAATCAACTATTTTAAAAACTTTTAGAAATTATAATTTTATCCAAATTATTTCATCTTTGGCTTCTACTACCTAATTCCTTTCAAAAGTAAATTCATCTCAATAGCTTTAAACTTTGTGTGCAAATGCATGCATGCAAGTCTGTGATATGGGTTTAATGCTAGTTTCTTAATGAAAGATATTTTTCTATCAGGTGATAAAAATACTGTGAATTCAGAAGGTTCTTCCACTTTACCAGCACAAATGGTCAGATGTATATCCCCGTATTCCTCGGGAGATTCAATCATGCCTTTTTCCTGAGAATATTTTTCTTGACTTCTAGAATACCATATATTCCTGAACTTTATTTTTGACAGTGATCATTATTAGCATGCCTGGACAGCAAATCCAATAGTTTGGTGTGAAACAGATTATAGAAATATAGAAATGTGTGACTGTGAGGCTCTGAGTATCTCCCTTTCTTATTAGCAGTTACATTCTTAGGCACCAACATGACTCTCCTTCTGTTATAAAATGCTGTAACATCCGGAGCTTCTGGTTCCTTAGCCTCTCCAACCTAGAGTGTTTCTCATGTCCTGCAAACCATGCCCTGAGTGTCAGAATACTCGTGTACCATTATGAGGAAATGGGGCAACATCAATGAGACTGTGCATCTGCAAATCTACATTCTTATTTTGTATCTCTTCTACACTGAGTGCTGGTTTAAGAGTAAACTGATATGAAAGCAGAAGTAAATCAAGTCTGGATCACTGTTCCCAGCAATCTATTCTGAATTGGCTCCCTTTCCTCTGGCTTAGATTACAGTTCCTTCTGATTATTTTGTTGTCACAAATATAATATGTACATTTATACTGATGAATCAGTGACAATAAAATGATCTTTTTAAAAAGCTCATTTCTTCCACATACATATTCAGGACATTCATCTTCTTTCAGTGATGATGAACAATATTTCTAAAACTTTCAGGAGTAATACTTGTATTTACAAATAAGTCACTCTCATTCTTCTTCTGTATTGCCTGGGCATATTACTGGTCCAAATTTCTATTGAAAACTTGACTTTTTTTCCCCATGATCACTTCGGTGCTTGATTGATGCTTCTTTGTTGTCTTAAGAGGAAAACTGTTGTCCCGCTAAGGGGTATTTGTCTGAAGGTTATCATAGATGTAAAATCATTTGTTCCCGGGAACTAGAAATTGAATTAAGACAATTTCCTACCAAAAAAAAAAAAAAACTTTCTAATTTATAAGTTGGCTTAATTCATTAAATAAACCAATAATTATTAATTTTAAACTTAAGTTTCTGTGCCCACAGCAGATTCATCTTAAAAAAAATTTTTTTAATAAAAATTAATGGATTTTAAATGTGTGGATCACAAAAAACTCTGGAAAATTCTTAAAGAGATGGGAATACCAAACCATCTTACTTGCCTCCTGGAAAACCTATAAGCAGGTCAAGAAGCAACAGTTAGAACTTGACATGGAACAACAAACCGGTTTAAAATTGGGAAAAGAGTACATCAAGGCTGTATACTGTCACCCTGCTTATTTAACATACACAGAGTACATCATGCGAAATGCCCGGCTGGATGAAGCTCAAACTGGTATCAAGATAGTAGGGAGAAATATCAATAACCTCAGATATGCAGATGACACCTCCCTAATGGCAGAAAGTGAAGAGGAACTAAAGAGCCCCTTAATGAAGATGAAAGAGGAGAGTGAAAAATCTGGCTTAACACTTAATATTCAAAAAGCTAAGATCATGGCATAAAGTCCCAACAGTTCATGGCAAATAGATGGGGAAAAAATGCAACAGTGACAGACTATTTTCTTCGGCTCCAAAATCACTGTGGATGGTGATAGAAGTCATGAAATTAAAAGATACCTGCTCTTGGAAAAATAGCTATGACAAACCTAGAAAGCAGCACAGACATCACTTTGCCAACAAAGGTCTGCATAGTCAAAGCTATGGTTTTTCCAGTAGCCATGTATTCATGTGAGAGTTGGACCATAAAGAAGGCTGAGTGCCAAAGAATTGATGCTTTTGACTGGTGGTGCTGAAGAAGACTCCTGAGAGTCCTATGGAAAACAAGGAGATCAAACCAGCCATTTCTAAAGGAAATAAATCCTAATAGTCATTGGAAGGAAAGATGCTGAAGTTCCAATACTTTGGCCACTTGATGCAAAGAGCTGACTCATTGTAAAGGACCCTAAGGCTTGGAAAGATTGAGGGCAGGAGGAGAAAGAGACAACAGAGGATGGTTGGTTGCATGGCATCACCAAATCATTGGACATGATTTTGAGCAAACTCTGGGAGATAGTGAAGGATAGGGAAGCCTGGCATGCTGCAATCCATGACGTCACAGAGTTGGACCCGACTGAGCGACTGAACAACAATGTAATGATGAGTTGCAAATTTCAGTAATTGTCTTTAAACATGGTCTCTCAAATCACTCTTTTCTGCTTTCTTATTGTTTGGGCACATTCTACAATTTCCCTGTTACTTAGGTATATTCAACATTTCAGATTAGTTTAAATACTTCATCTTCTACCTGATTCCAAGGTTTTTTATCCCTTAGTTCAGTTCAGTGGACCTGAAGTAGAAATAAATTATGACCCATTGTTTTCTCCCTACAGGTTTCTTTTTACTGACTTGTTTTCCCTGTGTTGATCAGAACTTCTCCAGCGAAAAACTGATTGGGTGCTACCACCAGCCCAATCAGCTTGCTTTGCTGGGGGCTTTTTTGGTTTTAGCACTGTAAGTCACACAATCTGGGAAGCGTTCATTCTTGGGAAAACTGAGAAGTCCTGTTCATGCTATACTGCTAATCTGGAAATGAGGCTGAGACAGTGTGCTGTATAAACACTTTCTGTGGGGTTATTCTGCCATGCAATCAGCTCCCTTAGTTACTTTCATGACTCAGAAGACACTCAGGCATTTTTGCCTTCCAAATAAAATGAATGCTGTCTGCTTCAACTCCTCCATTTCTGCCACTCCCAGTTGTCTGAAATTTCCTTCTAATTATATTTTTCTTATTTATTTAGACAAGATTAGAGAACAGCAAGCTACTCCAAGGACTAAGCAGAAAAGCAACCTGAGAACTGGAGAAAGACCGCCAGTCAGCTATTTATGGCACCATCTACAGGGTCTACCAATGACCCTCTTTGGACATAGTTCTTTCAGTTGACTTTGGGAAATAATCAAGCACTTTTTTTCTCTCAAAAAAAGAAGAAGGAAAAAAACAACAAGAGTGGTGAAAGGGTCAAATGGTGTAGGCTGTAAAAAAGGTAAAAGCCTCCAGTTATAAAATAAGTAATCTTATGGATGTAATGTATATACACCATGAAGACTATAGTTAATAATGCTGTACTGTATATCTGAAAGTTAAAAGACTAAATCCTGAAAGTTATCATCCTAAGAAAAAAATCTGTAACCATGTGGTGATGGATGTTAATTAGACATACCCTGATGATCATTTTACAATATATATATATACATATTGAATCATCATATTATACACCTGAAACTGATATAATTTATATGTTGATTAGGTATCAAATTGGAGAAGGAAATGGCAACCCACTCCAGTGTTCTTGCCTGGAGAATCCCAGGGGCAGGAGAGCCTGGTGGGCTGATGTCTATGGGGTCGCACAGAGTCGGACACGACTGAAGCGACTTAGCAGCAGCAGCAGGCATCAGATAAAAATACATAACTTTTTTACAACTTTGTCACTATTTACAAAGTTACTATCAGGAATTTTACTATAGCTAATACTTCCCTAAAAATCTGTTAGTTAGTTAGTTCAGTTGCTCAGTCGTGTCCAACTCTTTGTGACCCATGAATCGCAGCACGCCAGGCCTCCCTGTCCATCACCAACTCCCGGAGTTCACTCAAACTCACATCCATCGAGTCGGTGATGCCATCCAGCCATCTCATCGTCTGTCGCCCCCTTCTCCTGCTGCCTCCAATCCCTCCCAGCATCAGAGTCTTTTCTAATGAGTCAACCCTTCACTTGAGGTGGCCAATGTACTGGAGTTTCAGCTTTAATGAACACCTTCCAAAGAACACCCAGGACTGATCTCCTGCAGAATGGACTGGTTGGATCTCCTTGCAGTCCAACGGACTCTCAAGAGTCTTCTCCAACACCACAGTTCAAAAGCATCAATTCTTCAGTGCTCAGCTTTCTTTACTGTCCAACTCTCACATCCATACATGACCACAGGAAAAACCATAGCCTTGACTAGATGGACCTTTGTTGGCAAAGTAATGTCTCTGCTTTTCAATATGCTATCTAGGTTGGTCATAACTTTTCTTCCAAGGAATAAGGGTCTTTTAATTAGCCATCGTCAAACACAGTTACTGACAAAAATATCACTGCTACCTCTAATAATACTGTTTAAGAAGTTCAGTAAAGAAAAACAGGAAGAACAAACTTGCTTTCTAGATGTCTCAAACATTGGTAAGAAAAACTGAGCTAGAATTATTAATAAATTAGTGTAAGTTGGGTGTCAGCTGCTGATAGTTTGGAACTCCTTGGTGGGTTCAAATATTGGTGATGTTGGAAGCAGGACTCATCTGAAGATGTTTCTATAAGGATCTCTTAAATTCACAAAAACTGCTTTTTGAAAATTCTAAGCAAGCATCATTTTGGTGTAGTCCTGGGGGTGAGACTGTGAGAAAGGCATAAAGCCCCACTAGGATCCTTCTCCCATACCTTTCCTATTGAGTAAAAGGCTTACAATTCAGAAGAGAGTGGTAGGGCTACATTAATGGTCACCCTAGTGCAGCAATAAACAATGGTAGTTAAAGAAAATGAAAAAGGGGGAAAAAAATAAAAGGTAGAAATATGTGCTGGACCCAAAACTACAGTGCATTAAGAGTAGGATCAAGGAGAGAGACACATTGCCAAGACCAAAGGATACAGTACTAACCTAAGACTGAGGCTTAAGCAGAAGACAGAGAACTCCCCTACAACCTCACTCTCAACCAGGCTACAAGTAAAGTAACAGTGAAATACTGCATCAAGAGTTCAGAGCTACTCACAAGGGAGAACTTCATCAGAAAGTGGATCAGGAACTGAGAAAAACCCTCTGACTAACCAATCTCTACCTTAATACAAGGTATAATTTGAAGAATTTGAAGCTATTAAAGATAAAGATTCAGGAAGATTCCCTGGAAAAGGAAATAGAAATCCACTCTAGTATTCTTGCCTTGGAGAATCCCAAAACAGAGGAGCTGGTGGGCTACAGCCCATGGGATCACAAAGAGTCAGACACTGTTGAGCACACATACAGTTTGTTAGGGTTTCACTGCAAATGGGTTGCTTTTGTTACCAGACATAAAATTACATTAAATACTGAGAGATATGGAATCTAATGGCCACTATGTGTATCTCTGTAAATTCTTCTCATTTCTTATACATGAGATGGTTGGATGGCATCACCAACTCGATGGACATGAATTTGAGCAAGCTCTAGGAGTTGGTGATGGACAGGGAAGCCAGGCATGCTGCAGTTCATGGGATTACAAAGAGTTGGACATGACTGAGTGACTGAACTGAACTGAACTGAAATTTAAATGGATATGCATTAAAATATACTGCTCTGAATGATTAGATGCAATTTAATTTTAATACAAAGTAATTACATTTTTTAAAGAATCAGGAAGGATTGATATTATGCATTTTAAATGTAACTTTTCCATGAATAAAATAACTTCCAACATATATAATATACATCCTTAAAATATATTTAACCTATTCTTATATGTTTTAGTAATTTCAGCCTTTAGTATTTTTTCTTTCTACAAATACCCATTATTATTAAAGTATGTTAATTAGCAGTTATGTGTAAGGGTGTGGAAATAACTTTGGCATAAAACTATCATTATTTTATGATTCTTACAACCATAACTAGCTGCTAACAAACAAAGTAGGTTATATCTCAAAAGGGTGAAATCTATGAAATGCTATAGAAAAGTCCAAAAAGAAGACTGAGTTGGGATCAAAGAGAAGGTGAAACCTAGGAAACTACAATATTACAGAAAGCAGTGATTTCAGGGCAGAAGTCCTCTTCTATATTAATTGCTATTGACACTAAGATAAGGACAATAACTGCCTATACAAGCAGAAATGTTGTCATTATTAATCAACCTAATAACCATTTCAGTAGACAGTATAGGCAGAGGCCAGATCAGAATGTTTGAGAAGCTTAAAAAGTATTAATTCGTGCAAGAATTGTGGAGAAATATTTCTTTCTCCAAATTGTTCTGAAAGGGATATTTAAGCCGATATTACTAGGGAACTTAGAATACATAAGATTTATTTATCAGAATTAATGTTTTGCTCTTTTATTAAATCAGAAAAAAGTAGGATGACCTCCTATGCTGATGAGAAGACAACGCATTTCTAATGCAGATATACAGAAAAAGGAGGGACATTCAACACCTTCTGTTCCTTTTGAGTTTGGGGATGGTGAGCATGATCCAGAGAATAGGTGAGGTATTTACTGAAATAAATTTTCTCCCCTACAAGTAAAGATTACATATGTAGATGTGGCTTTTGCCTGCTTGCTTATTCATCCAGATTTGGGGACATGATATTTAGAAAGTTCTGTTTCTTCAGTGCATTATGAAAACAAGGTGAATTACTAAGAGTGAAGAGAGTCAGAAGGAGCGCATATATTTTTGAGAATAGAGGAGGGAATGTGTAATTGCTATTTCAGGGAAAGTGTAGTGAATGTACCAAAAATAACAGGGAAAGATAATGGAATGTGAAGCACCAAACTGAGGTTTCGTATCATAAATTCAGAGAGGTTCAAATTCATTCTACAGCAGTTTCCAGCAGAGCTCAGCAGACAAGTAATGGTGAACAGAAAGAAAAAGCAGAAGGGGAAATGGAGGAGGAAGAGTACTCAGTGCTGTGGCCAGCATTTTTCCTGGTTTTTCTATTTAATCTATCCAACTTTATTAAGCAGATGCTTTTTCTATTTACATTTTTATCACAGATAAAGAAGAAAAATGTATAGAGATATCAAATATATTGGTGACATTTTCACAGACATCCCCAAGCCTGACTTGAACTTTGAACTGTCTAGCACAAGACCCCAAATTTTAACCAATGGGCACTGCCACATCTGTAAAATCAATACTGTGCATAGCGCATTTGGAGAAAAACAAGGTTTGGGGGCCTGAAATTGTAGTTAAATAGTAATAGAGGATATGGAAGATACGTAAGTTTGCAAAGTCAGGCTTAGCTAGCTATAAAGTCAAGCTAATTGAGTTCTGAGTTTTAACTTAAACTCGATTTAGAACTAAAGTCTAGAACTAAAGTCTCCAGGGTTGAGATAAAGTAACATGCAAACAGCAGTTTCAGGAAATTCAGTTAGAAAAAAGAAAAAAAAGAGTGGAGAGATGGATTACCATATATTTGTATTACTATAGGAATTTGTCCACAGTAGCTGTTGGAAAAGAAAGAAATAAACAAATGTTAAGCAAAAGATGATATTCAAGTTTTCAAGAGGATCAATGTAGGGATTTATTTTCACCTAACTTAAAAATTTTATTCATATCTATTTGACTGATTCCTAAATTCATCATCTTCCCCTATATTGACTTGCATAATCCCAAGTGAGCAAGACTCAATGTGAGTGAATTTAAGAATGTAAAAGTAAATTAAATTAATTAAATATAAATACAGGGATATTAGAATACATAAGAGTTATTTATGGTAATTAATGTTTTTCACTTTTATTAAACAGGATAATGTAGGACAATCTCCTATGTTGATGAGAATAAGACACAGTAAATTATAAGAGTTCGTAGATGCAGAAAAAAAATGAGGGGTATTCAAGACCTTATGTACCTTTTGAATTTGGGAATGGTGAGTGGGATCATACTTTAAGCAAATCTATTAATTTATATGCCTATTTAAAGCACTGAAGGGGTATTGTTTTGAACACAACTATTCATTAATGAAATTATATTAGTAAATGAAGGCATATGTGTGTATTTGGAATACAAATGAATTTGGAATATATATGCTAATGCCTGAAAGAAAATACAGAGACAACACATTTAATAATATTTATCATGCTATAGTTTTAAAATCAGAAAGTTAATTTTGAAAATAAAATGCTGCAACATTCTGAGATATTTATATCTCAAACATCAAACATGAAAATGAAATCGTCTCCATTCAAGTATTAATAGTTTCCCATATTTACTGAGTTCCATGCATTTTTGGCAGCACAACCTTACACAGAAGTGTGACTCACCTACATTCACACCAAATTCTCAGTGCTCCAGTGTGAGTTCCAGATTTTATATCATCTTGTTCCCTTGTTCCATTTGATTGTTCCAACGGTTTGCACTAGATTTAGCTTGCGGTTTGGAAAACTAAAAAGCCTCTTGATGAAAGTGAAGGGGAGAGTGAAAAAGTTGGCTTAAAGCTCAACATTCAAAAAACGAAGATCATGGCATCTGGTCCCATCACTTCATGGGAAATAGGTGGGGAAACAGTGGAAACAGTGTCAGACTTTATTTTTGGGGGCTCCAAAATCACTGCAGATGGTGACTGCAGCCATGAAATTAAAAGACGCTTACTTCTTGGAAGGAAAAGTATGTCCAACCTAGATAGCATATTCAAAAGCAGAGACAGTACTTTGCCAACAAAGGTCCATCTAGTCAAGGCTATGGTTTTTCCTGTCATCATGTATGGATGTGAGAGTTGGACAGTGAAGAAAGCTGAGCGCTGAAGTATTGATGCTTTTGAACTGTGGTGTTGGAGAAGACTCTTGAGAGTCCCTTGGACTGCAAGGAGATCCAACCAGTCCATTCTAAAGGAGATCAGCCCTAGGATTTCTTTGGAAGGAATGATGCTAAAGCTGAAACTCCAGGACTTTGACTACCTCATGCGAAGAGTTGACTCATTGGAAAAGACTCTGATGCTGGGAGGGATTGGGGGTGGGAGGAGAAGGGGAGAACAGAGGATGAGATGGCTGGATGGCATCACTGACTCGATGGATGTGAGTCTGAGTGAACTCTGGGAGTTGGTGATGGACAGGGAGGCCTGGCATGCTGTGATTCATGGGATCGCAAAGAGTTGGACATGACTGAGCGACTGAACTGAACTGAATCTGGAAAACTCAGCAGTGACCACAGGACTGGAAAAGGTTGTTTTCATTCCAATCCCAAAGAAAGGCAATCCCAAAGAATGCTCAAACTACCGCACATTTACACTCATGTCACACGCTAGTAAAGTAATGCTCAAAGCCAGGCTTCAGCAATATGTGAACCGTGAACTTCCAGATGTTCAAGCTGGTTTTAGAAAAGGCAGAGGAACCAGAGATCAAATTGCCAACATCTGCTGGGTTATCAAAAAAGCAAGAGAGTTCCAGAAAAACATCTATTTCTGCTTTATTGACTATGCCAAAGCCTTTGACTGTGTGTATCACAATAAACTGTGGAAAATTCTGAGAGAGATGGGAATACCAGACCACCTGACCTGCCTCTTGAGAAATCTGTATGCAGGTCAGGAAGCAACAGTTAGAACTGGACATGGAACAACAAACTGGTTCCAAATAGGAAAAGTAGTCAAGGCTGTATATTGTCACCCTGCTTATTTAGCTTCTATGAAGAGTACATCATGAGACACGCTGGGCTGGAAGAAGCACAAGCTGGAATCAAGATTGCCAGGAGAAATATCAATAACCTCAGATATGCAGATGACAACACCCTTATGGCAGAAAGTGAAGAGAATCTAAAAAGCCTCTTGATGAAAGTGAAAGAGGAGAGTGAAAAAGTTGGCTTAAAGCTCAACATTCAGAAAACGAAGATCATGGCCTCAGGTCCCATCACTTCATGGGAAATAGATGGGGAAACAGTGGAAACCATGTCAGACTTTATTTTTGGGGCTCCAACATCACTGCAGATGGTGACTGCAGCCATGAAATTAAAAGACGCTTACTCCTTGGAAGGAAAGTTTTACCAACCTAGATAGCATATTCAAAAGCAGAAACGTTACTATGCCAACAAAGGTCTGTCTAGTTAAGGCTATGGTTTTTCCAGTGGTCATGTATGGATGTGAGAGTTGGACTGTGAAGAAAGCTGAGTGCTGAAGAATTGATGCTTTTGAACTGTGGTGTTGGAGAAGACTCTTGAGAGTCCCTTGGACTGCAAGGAGATCCAACCAGTCCATTCTGCAGGAGATCAGTCCTGGGTGTTCATTTGAAGGACTGAACTAAAGCTGAAACTCCAATACTTTGGCCACCTGTGAAGAGTTGACTCATTGGAAAAGACCCTGATGCTGGGAGGGATTGAGGTCAGGAGGCGAAGGAGACGACAGAGGGTGAGATGGCTAGATGTCATCACCGACTCGATGGACGTGAGTCTGAGTGAACTCCGGGAGTTGGTGATGGACACAGAGGCCTGGCGTGCTGCGATTCATGGGGTTGCAAAGAGTCATACACGACTGAGCGACTAAACTGAACTGAACTGAATGAGTCACATCCCAAAAATGTTCAGTCCGTTGACCACAGGTATATCAATATCAAAACCCCAGGGAAAATAAATCTGACTTAGAGAAATTCCAACAAAGGATAGAGAGCTCCTGGTGATATTCAATCTTTATCATAATCCATTCTGGGTCCCTTTACACAGTTGACGTTTACCTGGTTTAATTGTTGAAAACTTTGAGGATTTTTCAATCAACAGAGAGACCATTTTCTGATGCTAGTCTACTTTCTGCCACTTGAGACATAGAATTAATATAAAAATCTAATCTGTAGAGGGCAGTATGCAAAGGGTTACTTGAAGACTGTAATCCTGGTTTGGGAAGAAATAGAGTTAAAGATATAAAGGATAAAATGCATTTACCCCTTAAAAATACATTCTGAATGGGATGGTTAAAAATTTGACTTTCATCCTACTTCAACACACCCCAGGTTATAAAATACTAATGTCACAAAGTAAGTGGAGCTCGTCTCTAATGAGTAGATGTCAATAGATTAGCATATTAAGTAGGGGATGACAGCATGATTGCAACAAACATCTGTAAAATTATTGCTTTTCATCTACATTAATTTGCTAAATGACTGCCATGCAAATAGCCCCAAACCATAAATAAAGAAGGCATTCAGGAATCATTAGTAAATTACACCTTGGTTACCTGTTTTAAAAATCAAAAAAGAAATTAAGCGTGTTGATGCATAACCTACAATACTAGAATGTAATGAGGATGTGTAGGTTAGTAGAAACCAAGGTACTTCTGTGTCCAAAGAGAATTTCAGAGAATGACTGCATGCTGCTTTTAGTGATTATTGTTGGCTATTTAAAAAGAGATTGATGTGTATCACTGTGCTGTAAAAGAATGTTTCACATGCTGTGACACAGTAGTTACCTTCAAATTCTGCCCATGGATATGAATCTGTATATGGAGATTGTTGCATTTACAGAGTTTATACAGACCTCATAGCTACTGCAACCATCTTGCTGAGAAGTTGATGTCAAAAAGGGGGAAAATGAGTGAAAAATACAGGAGACCAGGAAAATAAATACCCATGTGGCTCTATTTCCATGCATCATATGGGTTTGTCATTTTCTAAAAATAAAACATATATAAATTTTAAAAGTTTGTGAGACTTCACTTTAAAGCTTCACTTTAAAACAGTGGTTTTGTTAAAATGTAGCTGAGTATACACACTCTATTAAAAAGAAATTCAACTCAGGCAAATGTTATTTGTTATTTGGATGGTATTCAGTGTTTAATAAATTGTTTACTGAATTGATGCTTTCAAACTGTAGTACTGGAGGACTCTTTTAAGAGTTCCTTGAACAGCAAGGAAGTCAAACCAGTCAATCCTGAATATTAATTGGAAGGGCTGATGCTGAATCTGAAGCTTCAAAACTTTGACCATCTGATGCGAAGATCCAACTCATTGGAAAAGACCTTAATCCTGGGAAAGATTGAGGGCAAAGAGAGAAGGGGATGACAGAAGATGAGATGGTTGGATGACATCACCGACTCAATGGACATGAGTCTGAGCAAACTCAGGGAGTTAGTGAAGAACAGGGAAGCCTGACATGCTGCGGCCCATGGGGCCACAAAAAGTCTGACACAACTGAGTGACTAAACAACTGAATTTAGAATTTTAAAAATTAGTGTCGATGTGTGAACATAATCCAAAATCAGATACACAAATTCAGGATTTCTTACTATCTCAAACTGATACTTGAATTAAGGATTTCTTACTGTCTCAAATTGACTCCTATGACAAACAGAATGCATAATGCATACAATTGATATTTACAACCACTACTGGTTGCTGCCTGGATACTGTGCTGAACTCTTTGAAATTACCATGTTATTTAATCTTTCAAAAATCACATGAAGAAAACATCATGCTTCTTTCATCTTACAGAGCAGAAATTCTTTTGGAAGATTTAAGTAACTTTCCTGACGTGACAAAGTGTTGAAACTTTCCTTAGATGCAACTGCAGTGACCACATTCTTAAAGAAAATTTCCTTTAAAGCCAGACACTTATTTAATCATGTTTCTACTCCTCCAATTGCTATGTGCCACGTTCATGGCATGCCAAGTTTCCTGATTCCCTGACTGTATATAATTTAATATATGTAACAATGCCCTATTTGGACTCTCTCCCTCTACCCTCTATTTATCATTAAATACCAAACTGCGTTTCTCTGGTGGCCCGGTATTAAAGAATCTGCCTGCAAGGCAGGACATGCAGGAGATATGGGTCTGAACCCTGGAGGAAGAAATGGCAACCGACTCTAGCATTCTTGCTGGGAAAATCCCAGGGACAGAGCTTGGTGGGCTGCAGTCCATGAGGTCACACACAAAAAAAAACAGACACAATTGAACATGAGTGAGACCCACCTAAAATATCACTTTCTTCTTTTGGCCTTCCTTGACTATTCAAAATGTCACTGACTATTTCTAATATTATATTTTATAAAAGATCATTAAATTTTACTCTCAATCACATGTTGCTTTAAGTCACTAATTATGCCAGTCTTCACACTGCAACAGAACTAAACCACCAGATACTAATGTATCAACTGTTTTTAGTCAGGGAACTATAAATACTTTAATGTTGTGGGGAAAAGCATTACAGAGAAGTGGCCTCACCCAAATGTAGGAAGAGCTTAGGAAGTGAAGGTCTAAAAGAGCTGGAAGCGAGGGGGAGAAGGCACCGAGTTAGGGAATCAGAGAAGTCATCAACTATAATTTAGCACAATAAATTAAATAGTATACCTCTGAGTCCACCCTCCACCTAAAAGTATTAGGCATTTGTATTCACTGTTAAATACCCTTACTAATTGCTCACATACTTCTTTGCATTATGAAGTTGAAATAATCAATATTAAGGAAAACATATTATTGTGCAGTCTATAATATAAATATACAGAAAAAGACAGTCCTTAATGCTTACCATATATAAGGTTAAGCAATGCATATTTTATGTCAAATATTCATATAAAACCTATAAGTATCTAACAACAGTCTCCATTTAGTAGGAACAATGTCTTCATTATTGCCCATTCTTTTAAAAATTAGGTCTGGGCACTAAAATTGTCATTTAAAACTGAGGGAAATATCAATTGTGTTTCAGAACCCAAACTGTCCCAAACAAATTGTTTACATAGGAAATAATTTTCTTCTATTGAATCATCTCTCAATATTGTGCTGTTGTCGAAAAGTGATGACAAGTATAAGCAATCAAACATGGTAAACTTGTTTTCATTAGAAAGCTTTTCAATTGTAATTCTGTTTTGCTTCCTAATCTTCTTATATATAACCTCTAGGAACAGCTAGAAGATGAGAGACACAGAGATTGCCTCTCCGCTTCTGATTTCCTCCCCTGAGACTCCTCTGCTGCTTCCAGCAAGCTTAAAATAATCTCTCCATAAACAAATCTATTCTTTTGTCTTTCTTAGCCTTATCTTTCAAGACCATTTCAAGAATGTAGGTATGAACAAAATAATGATATGAATTTAAAAATTCACTAAAACATACCAGACTTGAATATTAATGCAGTAAGTACTTGGCTTTGTGGAGGCAAATCATAGGAGAAGGTCATATTGATATTCCTTATATATAGGATACTAGATCTTATATTCGTTTCAGCAAAATAAACACAGGATATAAAAAGGAACAGATTGTATGTAGCTATAACAAATTTACTCAGTATTATAAAGTGCCTAATGGCATTTTTCTGTATCTATTATGTTAAGAAACTTACCAATATATATTTCATGCCCAAAATTATTCTGGGACAAAAGCAAGCAAGACATTCAGAAATACCTTGACAGAAATATGAAAAATGTGAATATTTTGTTCCCTCTTTAATTATTACTATATTTTGCTTATAAAATCAGAAGATTTTTATTTATGAACATGTTTTTCTTCATGAGTATACAGAAAATTAGTCCATGTAAAAAAATTCAGAGTATTTGGGTGATAGAAATAAGCATACTTTTAGTATTGTATACATAAAAAATGTGGCTTTTTTTTTTAGTATTTAGAATGCAATCTGAGTTTCTCTATAGCCACTTTCTCTTCCCCTCTCTAAATAATGGATATATATTAATAGATATACATATATATGCCTGTGTATAAACACATAAACATACACACACGCACATATATATATATGTCACATTTTTATCCATTCATCTGTCAATGGATATTTAGGCTGTTTGCTGCAGTGGAATATTATTCAGCTTTTAAACATGAAAATTCTGCCATTTGTGACAACATGAATGAACTTGAAGTGAAACAAACCAGACTCACAAAGATAAATACTACATAATCTCACATACAAGTGGATTCTAAAAAACAAAAAAACACTGAACTCATAGTAACAGAAATGGTGGTTACCAGGAGCCAGGCCAGGGGAAGATTAAAAAATGAAAGCAAAAATAAAAGTTAAATGATGGTTGCCAGGGCTTAGGGACAGAGTGTCTTGCGAAGTTATCATTCCATAGACAGAGCCTCGGGTTTGCAAGATGAAGAAAGTTCTGCAGATGAATGGTAGTGATGGTTGCACAATATAAAGTTCTTTAATTCCACTGTTTTGTATACTTAAAAATGGTTAATACAGCAAATATTGTTATGCATATTTTACCACAATAAGAAAAAAATGGATGTTCTTCTGTCATCTATGAAATGTTCCCAAACTACAAGGCATTGATAGTCTTAAAAAATATTTACACCTTCATGTTTGTCTCACTATCATTATGCATTTTAATTATTTTTGCTTTTACAAGGCCAACTGAAAAGAATTGAAAAAAATATTGAATATTCTTTATACCTGCGGATATTTTGGTAGTATTTAAATTTGTGTTTAATAAAAAGAAATCCAAATTACAATATATAAGAAAGTAATAACTTACAAATATAAGAATATATAATAAATAATATACAAATATAAGAATATATAATAAATAATATACAAATATAAGAATATATAATAAATAAATAATTTACAAATATAAGAAAAAAAATTTGTGTTAATAATTCAGGTTTCCCAAAATGAACTAAATGGAGTCCATACTAAAATGCTTAATGGGTAATTTGATATTTTAATTCAATATATTGAAATATGTGAATTATATAATTAAGTCTTACATAGTTAGGTAGGCATATCTCTATCTCTTTTTCAACTTAACTCTAGGAGGCTTTAGTGATTAAGAAAAAAAGAAACTACCTGGACTTTCTCTGTATAGGCAGAGGACTTCGAACAAATAGTATCTTCAAAAGGGTGTCAATGCACTGTCATTAGGGTTGCTGGATTTAGAAGATAAAAATATAGGATATCTAGATAAATGTTAATCTCATATGAAGTATAAATATTTTTTAGTATGTGCATGTGTATGCTTAGTCACTCAGTTGTCTCCAACTCTTTGATACTCTATGGACTGTAACCACAAGGCTCCTCTGTCCATGGGATTCTCCAGACAAGGATAATAGAGTGGACAGCTATTACCTTCTCTATGGGATCTTCCCAACTCAGGGATCATATTCATTTTTCTTAGTATAGTATGCCTACAATATATAAATGGGACCCACACACACACATAATCACTGTTTAATTAAAAGTGACATGTAATTTGATTGCTACTGCTACTGCTAAGTCGCTTCAGTCATGTCCGACTCTTAGCGACCCCATGGACTGTGGCCCACCAGGCTCCTCCGTCCATGAGATTTTCCAGGCAAGAGTGCTGGAGTGGGGTGCCATTGCCTTCTCCATGTAAGTGGACATCATACATTTAACCTGGGAATGATAGCCTCAACCCTAACTTAAAAAACTCTATTTTAATAGCTATTACATTCATGGTCTGTCATAATTATAAGCAGTTCTTTAATGCAGAAAACTACTGCAGGTTTAAAATAAGACTACTGGGCTGCTTTTGTTTACCATTTAAAATAGGCCGAGCAAAATACCTTTATAGATGGTAATATATTACAAGAGCTCGAAAATCTTCAACTATAATGCTTGAAATATGAACACAACCTTTTATTGCATATTCTGATTTACTTGGCAGGTTTATTGATTAGCAAATTATACATATATGCTGAAAGAAGGGTTAAACAGAACATAACACAGAAATTAATTTGTCCCTTTGTATTCTGGAAAGAAGCAAATTGTAACCACTCCTGCTTTTTCTCCTCAGACAAGTTAATTAAGTTCAGTGCTTTTGTCTCCTAAAATGAAAAATGGGAATATCCTATGCATTTGCTATGCCCTCTTATTTGGAAGTGAAAATATGATGATAAATGTGGGAGCTAAATTTGAGGTAAAAAGTGTCATGCATACAAGAAAAAATCCAAATATGTCATCCATTTGGTCACTGAAATGAAATAATCTGAATATTAATTGTTTAAAGGAAAAATATTTTACTCCTCACTGCATATGTGAGGAATCTTTTCTCATAGGTAAAGCATAATGAGACATTCTATTTTTCAAGTTTCTCTAACACTATCTTTCTCAGAGGAACTTAAATTTTTTTACAAACATCATGATAAAGTCACTATAACTGAGCTTGTCCTTCACATTAAACATTTAAAACAATTATGGTAACAGGTTTTTCTCCCTGCTATAATATGATACACAAATATTAATATGTATCAAGAATTATCTATTAATTCAATTTATACTTTGTATAGATATAACTAACTCAGTTTTAAAACGACACACATGACATTATAACAATAATTTCTGAAGCAATTTAAAATCCTATTTTGAGGACTTCCATTTCAAGATGGACATGCACTCATCTCCCCCTGCTAGAGCACCAAATCCCAGCTAGCTGTTGAACAACTATCAATGGGAGGACGCTAGAACCCACCAAAAAAAGATACTCTGCCTCCAAACACAAAGAAGCCACAACAGGATGGTAGAAGGGGCAAAATCACAATAAAATAAAATCACATACTCACTGGGTGGGTGACCCACAAACTGGATAACAATAACACCAAAGTAGTTCTTCCACTGTTGTGAAGGTTCTGAACCCCATATCAGGCTTCCCAGCCAGGGAATCCAACCTTGAATATCAGCGGCATTTGATTATCGGACTTATACAGGACTGGAGGAAACAGACAACTCTTGGAGGGCACAAAATCTTGCATGCTCTAAGATCCAGGGGAAAGGAGCAGTGACCCCATAGGAGACTGAACCAAAAATACTTGCTATTGTTGGAAGCTCTCCTGTGGAGGAGTGGGTCAGCAGGGGCTCACCACAGGGATTGGGGCACTGGCAGCAGCAGTCCTGGAAGGTCCTCCTTCAGATAAGTCCTCTTGGAGGTCTGTTAACCCTACCATAAAGCCCCTAGACCCTGAGGCTGGCTTGCCTGAGACCAAATAAATAACAGGGAGGGGGTGCAACCCCACCCAACAGTAGATAATTGGATTAAAGCTTTACTGAGCAAGACCCTGCCCACCAAAGCAAGACCCAGTTTTCCCCACTCCATCCTTCCCATCAGGAAACTTATAGAAGCCTCATAGCCTCATACACTAGAGAACAGTCAGAAGCAGCAAGATCTACAATCCCACAGCAACTAGAACAAAACAAAACAAAAATTACAAAAAGTTAATCAGTATGAAAAAGCAGAAAGTTATGTCCCAGATGAAGGGACAAGATAAAAGTCCAGAAAAAATACTAAATGAAGTGGAGATAGGCAATGTTTCAGAAAAAGAATTCAGAATATTGATAGTGAAGATGATCCAGGATCTCAGAAACAGAACAGAAAGGATGCAAGAAAGGTTTAACAAAGACCTAGAAGAACTAAAGAACAAACAAACAGAGATGAACAATACACTAGAAGGAATCAATAGCCAACTAACAGGCAGAAAAATGGATAAGTGACATGGAGGACAGAATGGTGGAAATCACTGCCACAGAACAGAATGTAGAAAAAAGAATGAAAAAAATGAAGACAACCCAAGAGACCTCTGAGACAACATTAAATTCAAAACCTTTGCATTATAGGGGTACCAGAAGAAAAGAGAAAGAAAGGACCTAAGAAAATATTTGAAGAGATAATAGCTGAAAACTTCCTTAATATGAAAAAGGGAATAGTCAACTAAGACCAGGAAGCACAGAGTCCCAGGCAGGATAAACTCAATGAGGAACATACTGGGAGACATAGTAATCAAACTGACAAAAATTAAAGACAAAGATAAAACATTAAAAACAACAAGGGAAAAATGACAAGTAATATACAAAGGAATTTCCATCATGATATCAGTCCATTTCTCAATAGAAACTCTATAAGACAGAAGGGAATAACACAATATATTTAAAGTGATAAAAAGGAAGAACCTACAACCAAGAATACTCTACCTAGCAAGACTCTCATTCACATTTGATGGAGAAATCAAAAGTTTTCCAAAGAAGCAAAAGGTAAGAGAATTCAGCACTACTAATCCAGCTTTACAACAAATGGTAAAAGAACTTCTCTAGGCAGGAAACACAAGAGAAGGGGAAAACCAACTAGAAATAAATTCCCCCAAATTAAGAAAATGATAATAGGATCATACATATCAATGATTAGTTCAGTTCAGTTCATTTGCTCAGTCGTGTCCGACTCTTTGCAACACGCCAGGCCTCCCTGTCCATCACCAGCTCCCGGAGTTCACTCAGACTCACGTCCATCGAGTCAGTGATGCCATCCAGCCATCTCATCCTCTGTCGTCCCCGTCTCCTCCTGCCCCCAATCCCTCCCAGCATCAGAGTCTTTTCCAATGAGTCAACTCTTCGCATGAGGTGGCCAAAGTCCTGGAGTTTCAGCTTTAGCATCATTCCTTCCAAAGAAATCCCAGGGCTGATCTTCAGAATGGACATGTTGGATCTCCTTGCAGTCCAAGGGATTCTCGAGAGTCTTCTCCAACTGTAAGCTATCAATGATTAGCTTAAATGTAAATAAATTAAATGCACTGACCAAAAGCCATAGAGTGGCTGCACAGATGAAAACATGTGGCATGTACACTTACCACATCACTCTGCTTGACCCCCCCAAATTGTATATAATTATTTTATATTGTTAGATCAATCATGTTCCCATGATGGCTTGCAATTGTAATTATCTTTTACTTTTTGTCTCGATATTGATTGTGAAAACTTATAAACATATTTTACTATTGTGATTCTGTAATTATTATTCACTTAATACCACTGTATCAGGATTGGTCAACAGGAAAATAATATGTCTATATCACCAAAACTAACATTTATAGAAAAAAACTGTAATCACTTCTTAAAATCCAGATGCATATAGAATTACCTTGGAAAATTTTCTGAAAAATACAAATGCCCACATATTGCTTTTTTTTTCCTTCAGATCTCCAGATATATTTCAAATGAGCAACCATGTTTAAAAACAACTATATGATGATCTTTTACTTTTGTCTAGAAGGCAATGGCACCCCACTCCAGTACTCTTGCCTGGAAAATCCCATGGACGGAGGAGCCTGGTAGGCTGCAGTCCGTGGCGTCGCTAAGAGTCGGACACGACTGAGCGACTTCACTTTCACTTTTCACTTTCATGCATTGGAGAAGGAAATGGCAACCCACTCCAGTGTTCTTGCCTGGAGAATCCCAGGTACTGGGGAGCCTGGTGGGCTGTGATCTCTGGGGTCGCACAGAGTTGGACACGACTGACGTGACTTAGCAGTAGCAGTTTGCTTCACTTTCTCTTTCATATTTAGTGCTCACATTTCATTTAGTTTATGTTTTCCAATTTCTCCATCTCTTTCTCTGTTTTGATGTTCTTTCTCAAGCTTTTATCAAGCATAGTATAAAAGCTTTTGTGTATATATACATATATATATATATAAACATTATGCATAATATATATATTTTAGAAAACATGAATTTTTGCCTAACTAAAAAATTTGACATTTTGATTGTACTTGTTTGACTTCATAAAAATAGAATGCTAAATTTCTAATTTAAAGAATATATATGCAACAAGCAATAAAGGTTTACTGTATAGCACAGGGAACTATAGTCAGTATCTTAGAATAACTTGGAAAATAATCTGAAAAACAATACTTGTGTATATGTATAACTGAATCACTTGGCTGTGCATCTAAAACATTGTAACTCAACTATACCTCAATTATATACACACACACACACACACACACACACAAAGAAAAAAATAAAATCCCATTTTGAGTTCACTAAAGTTAGGGCATTCTCAATCATTCACTCTTAGTAACTATTGATAGTGTTTTACATTTACTTGATTTTTTTATCTGCAGAGTAACTGAGATGTGTGTATAAGGCTGTGTCAAAGAGAAAAAGAGTGACTTTTTAAATGAGATAACAGAAATAAAACCAGAAGGAAATGACTATGGTAATGAACTTGAATTAGTAAAACTCTGAATTAAGATAATTTAGTGGCCTCTTAAGGAACAAAGATGAGAGAAACTGAAATTTAGCTGATACATTAAAACATTATAATTATACCAGATTACCTATCGTAACCAGCATGTACAGATGCCAACTACATTCTGGAGTAAACAGGAGTAGTGCTGTCATGAGATGAAACTAGAATATATAAGGTCATAGAGAGAAAGCATCTTGAAAAACAAAATAAATAAAAAAGAAAAAGTGACAACACCAGAGAAAGACAGTTACAATGTTCAGAATCTTTTTATTTTCCAATCTTGGTTACAGCCTCTCACAAAGGGATGAGATCTGTAGAACTTTTTAAATGACATATAACAGATGGTAGATAGATAGGTAGATAGAAAGATATGTGTCTGTGAGTGTGTACTGAAGTCAACAAATATAGTCATAAGTCAATGTTAATTACTACACAATAGAAAAATAACATTTAATCACAGCAAAAAAGTCATTTTTAATGTAAAAATCAAAACATACATAGTTTGCTTAATCCTCTCTTTATTTAAGGTGAAAACTAATGTGTTCATTTTATTATATTTTTGACACTAAAACTCCTTATGTATGGATCATGCACATCATCCAAAGTTTTAAAAGATTTCTATATAACAGAGCATCATTTCTCATGACAGAAGGAATTAGTAAGAATCTGTTACTTTCAAGTAAACTGTTTTAAGTCTCCTAAGTATCTTTTCCAAGAAAAATCTGAACAATCTGCAACTGTTAATACTGCTGAATTCTTAAGTAATACTTTGATAACTAAGAAAGGCAAATTTCTGTTCTTGAATTACCACCAACTCCTAATTTATGGATTTAGCATAGAATTATAGTAGATGTTTCTACCTCTTTGATTCTGGATGTTCTTAAAATATTATCAATTGACTTTTTAGAAGATTTATATATTTTACTTCCTTACTTTAGTTTTTATTTATCTGTCTCTTCCTGGGGGTAAATAAAAATATATGAAAAATTGTACCAAATTTGCTATAATAACTGATTTTCTAATATTCTGATATGATCTTTTCATAGATATAGAGAACAGTGTAATAATTTGAATTTAACAGAACATATATATAATAGGTGGCTATATTTTTTTAACATAAAGTGGTCTCTAGAGAGTAATGATGTACACTGTCAATTTTCTTCTCTTTAGAAGCTCAAGTATCATCATTTCCCCTGCAACTCTCACTGAAATATCCTCAGATGTATACAGAAGACTATTTTACAATTTACAATCTGTTCAAAGATTCCACTAAATATAAATAGCTTACAGCTCCCAGGGTCATGACCTTTATAAATCTCTTTGAAGCCAAAAAAAGGAAATAATAAAAGCTAACCTATATACAACTTTAACTTTTTTGACTCACTTCTACCTCTGGAGGTAGTAGAATAATTCTATCACACTAACACCCCAGGTAAGTACATCAACGGTTGCATAAAATATATAAACCAACTGCTTAAAGACACTGAAAACAATCATGACATCAAAACTCTGATGTCCATAGAAAAGGGTGGCACACTGAGGTGAAGCCCAAATAAATTTCTAATTTTCTACCAGTTTACATGGGTTCCCTGGTGGTTCAGATGGTAAAGCGTCTGCCTGCAATGTGGGAAACCTGGCTTCGATCCCTGGATTGGGAAGATCCTCTGGAGAAAGAAATGGCAACCCACCCCAGTACTCTTGCCTGGAAAATTCCATGGATGGAGGAGCCTGGTAGGCTACAGTCCATGGGATCACAAAGAGTCTGACACGACTGAGCAACTTCACTCACTCACCCACCAGTTTACATGAATAAAAGACTTCAAGATCTCTTTCTCTGTGGGAGATTAAGTTTGGGTTAAACTTTCATATTTTACTAGAAATTTGATAAAGATGGACTATCACCTGTATTACTAGGCAAACTGCTTATGATAAAAATGACTTCCGATTGGTAAGTTGTATCTTGACTTGGAATAGTAAAACCAATTATAAATAACTCCTGGAATTCACACATTTGCGTTTTCATAAGTCGAGTGTTACTTGTACCTAGGATTTCTTCCTTGCTGAGTCCATGGAACTATTACAAGAGAGAAAAGTCCCTAAAAGAATGTCTCATGCAGTACCCACTCAAGAGATCTCATTCTCTCAGACCTGAGTCTTCATTTGAAATTCACCTTAAAAGGCATGTCTGATGTATCTCTTCTGGTATTCTGAAATTCTTGCCTTGTACATTAAAAAAAAAAAAATCGATACCAGGAGTGGCCTATAACAGTGGTTTGTTTTTAACTCTCCTCTTTAGTATAGGACCACTCAAAGTAAGTGGCAACTGCAGGAATTTGCCAATATCCATGTCTGCAGATAGACACCAAGTACAAAGCAGCATCTTGGGGCATCTGAGTGTCCCAAGGTAGGGGAGACAGAGGCTAGATTTCAGAATTGGCAAAAAAGGGTGAAATTGAAAAACCAGGATTTCAGAAGGAATGAAACCTTAACGAAGTGAGCCAAAATTTCTGTTTGCAATTTCCTCTCAATAATGCTTCAGGTTTTAAGCTGATAGAGAGACAGAGAAACTAAGCATAAAACAAATGGAGTGTTCTCATGGCACCTGAATTGCTAAATTGGAGAAGACAGAATCAAATGATCTGTTATAAGATCATTAAAAAAAATTTAAAAACCCTACACTGGAGGAAAATACCACATAGAGTTTGACAAGTTTTTTCATATGCAATGTCCAGAATTTAGGAACAAAATCATCAGATATGCCAACAATTGGGATTCCATTTAGGCAACTCATATTCATCAGTTTAAAAATATCCAAATTCAAGGACAAAAAGAAATCAAAAGAACTAAGGAAAAGCTAAAGGGAAATATTGTACATAATCTTTACAGCCTGTTGTGATCTCAGCAGCAAAAGGCATAGAGGTCATATTTGAAGAAATAGTGACTTATATTTCTGTATCTGATGAGAGATCCCAGGTCACTGATTCAAGTTTGATGGACCCCAAGAACTATGAAAAGGCTATGGCACCCCACTCCAGCACTTTTGCCTGGAAAATCCCATGGACGGAGGAGCCTGATGGGCCGCAGTCCATGGGGTTGCTAAGAGTCGGACACAACTGAGCGACTTCACTTTCACTTTCCACTTTCATGCATTGGAGAAGGAAATGGCAACCCACTCCAGTGTTCTTGCCTGGAGAATCCCAGGGACGGGGGAGCCTGGTGGGCTTCCGTCTATGGGGTCGCACAGAGTCGGACACGACTGAAGCGACTTAGCAGCAGCAGCAGCAAGAACTACAAATAGTCACATTACAATAAAACTACTGAAACCAGAAAATGAAGTGAAAACTTAAAAGCAGGATTAAACACACACAAACACAAACTATCTCTAACAGAGTAATCTTGTGACGGATGGCAGACTTTTTAACAGTGTTAGAGATATAAAAGTTGAATTAGGTCTTTGAAAGAAATGGCTGCTGACTTGGAATTCTATAGCCAATGAAAAATATCTTAAAAATAGGAGAGAAATACAGTGTTTCAATCAAACAAAAAATGATAGAATATAAATTATCACCAGAAAAACTTACCAAAAGGAATGCTAATGGATGGTCTTCAGACAAATAGAAAATCCATGTGCAAGGAAGGAAATACAGGAATAAATTTAAACTATTGCAAAAGATAGCTATGTGTGAAAAATGTATACTGTTGAAAATAATAAGAAGGTTATGTATGCTTTTAAACTTACATAGAATTAAAAGATTTGAAAATAACAGCAGAAAGGCTGATGGGGAAGAAAAAAGTGAAATTAAAATTTTTGTAGGCCTCATATTGTTCAGGAAGTGATAAGAATACTAATTTAAAATAGACACTAATACATCAAGGCAGCATATAGTACTCTCTGACATAATCCTAAAGAGTTAATGAAGAATGAAAAACTATAGAAGGAAATAAGTAAAATAATGTACCTAATTAAATAATTAAGGAGAAAAAAAAGTGTCTCAATTTATTTTATAAGGCCCTAATAAATTTTAAACCAATAGGGACATTATAAGAAGGATACTGTGCTGTGCTGAGTTGCTTCAGCTGTGTCTGACTCTGTGTGACCCTATGAACTGTAGCCGGCCAGGCTCCTCTGTCCATGGCACTCTGCAGGCAGAAATACTGGAGTGGGTTTCCATGCCCTTCTCCATGGGATCTTCCCAACCCAGGGATAGAACCCACATCTCTTATGTCCCCTGCATGGGCAGGTGGGTTCTTTACCACTAGCTCTCTTGGGAAGCCCCATAAAAAGAATGGTAGATCCAATTTCTCTCATGCATATAGATGCAACAATTCTAAACTAGATATTAGGAGATTAATCCCAACAATACATAAAAATGATATACAAAACTGATAAGTGAGCATTATTCCAGGAATAATCAAATATGACATACAAAAACACAATATTCATATGTTCAACATTAGTAGTCAACAATAAAAAATGCCATTTAAAATGAGATACTGACACACAACTATGAGAATAGCTTAAAATACGAAAGATAAAAAAAAAATTGTCTTAGTGCTGGCAAGTGCTGAGGATAATGTGGATATCGGAAAGTCCCATATACTGTAAGTAAGGTTAATTAACCTTTGGAAAACTCAAAATCTTCCAAAACTTAACATATGTACTTACATACGTTATTCTGGGCTTCCTTGGTGGCTTAGACTGTAAAGAATCTGCCTGCAAAGTGGGAGGCCTGGGTTTGATCCCTGGGTTTGGAAGATCTCCTGGAAGAGGGCATGGCAACCCTCTCCAATATTCTTGCCTGGAGAATCCTCACGGACACAGGAGCCTGGCGGGCTACAGTCCATGGGATCACAAAGAGTCAGACATGACTGAGCAACTAAGCACACACTTTATAATATCAATTCTTAGACATGCATTCAGCTATCCTGAATACATATATGTACACAATAGCCAAACACTTGAAACAAAGGTTCACTAACAGTAGAAGGAATAACTAACTACAATGTGGAATGTTCATACAGTAAATTAAATGAACCCCAAGTATATGCAAAGATAGTTATGAATTTGACAGATATGTTGAATGAAAGAAGCCAGAAACAAATTAATACTCTGTTGTCTCATTAACCCAAGTTTAAAAAAATGGACAGATCTAATATATAATGATGTTATTGACTAGGAAAGATCAAAGTAGGTTTCTGTGTTACAGGTACCATTCCTTATCTCAAATTTAATTTTGAAAATTAATCTAGTTATACACTTAAATGTCTGAAGTTTAGTCTATACTTATCCTTCTAAACATGTAAAAGTTGAGTTTTCAAAACATATTTTTAATATCAACTATTTTAAGTGTGCTACATTCTCAGCAAGATGACATGAAAGTTCCTGTTAAAAATGAAGCTCGTATTTGGGAAGGGGTATTAGATTAAAAAGAAAAAAAAGGACACAAACTATTAGTTCCACCTATACAGAAGCAAGTAGTTTCACTGAGATAAAAATAACATGGGAATGCAGAGGAAGGATCAATTAATTCCAAAGGGGCATCAGGAAAATTTCCAAGGATTATAACTCAAACTTGTAAATAAAAGGACTGTTAGAATTTCATTAAGTAGAAAGTATTGGTGGGATTTGCTTAACAAAATATATTAAACTAACAAATCATGTTAAATTGTAAAACCATTGGTTGCTTAAGCCAAGCAAAGGATGCTTAATTCTGTATCAAATACCACTAGCATATAATAACATTCCATTCTATAGTGCCAACTCTGACATTTCTAAAAGTGGATTTTTTTTTTTGTTTTCCAACCAAAATATAACAAGTTCTTGGATAACCTTTCCAACCCACAACAGAACTTAGGACAAAAGAAAATAATCAGAGCAGTGCCAAAGAGAACATAGAGGGAAAAGTTATTTCTGGAATAATAGGGGCAGGCATTTTGGAAAACCATTAGAAAGATAGTGACTCTGTTTAGGTACTGCATAGGGGTTCTGTCTCAGTTAGCAAAAATAGTTTTATGTATAAAAATACCTTGAGAGAGAGATAATGGAAGTGTGAATACTGAGTATTTGCAGCTACAGAAGCTGAGACATCTTTTCAGTCATTACAGAATCTCTGATATACAGAAAGTGACAATTCTGCCACAAAGAGTAGAGTGTGATATTGACAGCATAGGCATAAAGACAGGTGTCAATGCAGAACCATGGCTTAGAGGACAGAGCCACTTTTCTTAAACATGGCTGTAAAATGTCTAATTATGAGGATGGCATAATATTTGATTATGGCATTTAAGAAAGTCTCAACAAACCCTTTGTGTAGTAAAAAATACTGATTGTAAAAAAAGGAGAAAGGTGCATGTGTGAGATGATAAAGCTGGAGAGAGACTTTAGTCAATATGAAACCTCAAATTGGATCCCATCCACAGGAAAGCCCTGTCCAAATGCTTACAACAAGCAACCAGCAGCAACAGTGTAGCCAAGAGACAACCAGATGCCTAAAGCACAGTATTTAATCAAAGGAGAACCGGTTACCAAAAGCACGGTGATCCTGTCTGTAGCTTCTATGAAGTTGGGATAAAACATACTAGAGTTATCACAGGACTATACCCACACACAGAATGATAGAACATTAGCCATGATGGAGAGATAAAAAGGACCCCTCTCTTTAGGTGGTGCTGTGTAGAATAAACAAAAAGGAGAAGCTGCATGTGTTTGAATAACTGCTGGCTCTAGAGCAAGCCTTCTGCAGAGAGAAACTCATGCAGGGATATTCTAGGTTATTGAATGTCTGATAGCAAGAGGATTAAGGTAAGCCCATTTTGGTAATAGGATGAGAAGGCTTACATGGAGAGAGAGACCTGAGAACCAAGTATTGAGAGTCGAGGCTTACGCAGAGCTCCTGCATCTGAGGAATGGGATGGGAACAAGAAGTCAGGAACTTGATGGAAAGCATTCTTTTTGAGGACTGACTGCATCAATTGCAGGTCTTGCAGATGGTGTAATAATTAATACACAGAATACAAAAAAAAAAAAAAAAACAAACAGCTACCAAAAGTCAATATATACACATATTTAAATAGAATAAATAACTCAACATTTACTTCCAGCCTATCTATACTATACATACGTTTTAAACAGTCTAATATATGCATACTTTCTCCTTTACTCTTATATAGAACAGATAAAGCAAGCCTCCGTGGAACATTTTCCTCACAAATGAAAAGCACCTTTTCACTTCCTCACCTTAAGAAGAAATCACTGTCCCCTGCTTAGAGTCTATCTTGCCAGAGAGTTCTACTTTTTTTTTTTTGTCAATAATACCAGTTGTTCTCCAAATTGCCTATACTAATTCACTCTGCCATCAGGGTATTACAGAAATTATTTCATCATATGCTTATAATAATTGATACTATCAAATTTTAAATATTTTTCCAAATAGGAGAAATTCAAATAAAAATGTGATCCTAGTCATTTTATATGTGCATTGCTTCAGCACTTCTGATAAAAATCAAATAACCATGTAAACACTGGTCTATTTACGGTATCTCTAATCTGTCTTGTTGATTTATTTGAAATCCCTCATGCCAATACTACATTGTCTTGTTGACTATAGCTCTATGGTAAATCTTGAAATCAGGCAGTAAATGCATCCAACTTTGTTCCTTGTAAAACGCTGTTTATCTCTTCCATTTCCTTTGCATTCCACATAAACTTTAGGCTTAGTATAGCAGTTCCTTATAAAAGCCCATCTGAAATTTTGATTCAGAATACAATGAATCTCTGAACCAATTTCAGGAAAACTGACATCTTAATAATATTGAGCCTTCTGATTTGTGATTATGATATATCCTTCCATTTAGTTATTTAGATTTTGCCCAGCTTTTCTCAGCAATATATTGCAACTTTCAATGTAAAAACTGTGAATATCCTGTTAAACTCATTTCTATTTCTGGGTGAAATGGTATCATAATATAGTAACTTTACTTTCAATTATTTGTGAGAGTACATATAAATTTATAGTTTTAAATGTATCCCTCAACCTAAAATATAGCTGTTTATATATTAATTCTAATAATTACATGTTAATTAAGATTTTTGATACATATCATGTCATCTCTAAAACTAAGATAATTTTTCTTCTTTGCTTTAAATCTTTAACAAAAGCCCCATTTTCTTACACAGAACACAACCTCCAATTATGAAATAACTTGTGACCAACAATAAGAAGGTAGGAATGGATGAGGAGTGGGACACTTCATGATCTCCAAGCTGGAGAAAGATCTCAGTGTAACACAGGACACCACCATGCAGAGACAGCTGTTCCAGCTAGGCTGTGCAATGACAATTGAACAGAAAAAAAATATATATATATATATATATATATATGCCAATAAATATTAAGACCCTATTTTAAGAAAAAGATATCAAACAAAAAATTACAAGCCTTCCTTGAAAAGGAACCAGCACTAGTTAATAAAAATGTCATGAAATAAAATGCTTGAGTATCAAAAGTTTTGTTCATTTAAATAATATGCTGAAAATTGCCACATATAGGTTGATAAGGGCATTGTATTTAAAACCTAGTAAACCAAATGAGGTTATCATTAACTTTGACAGGGAGATTTTACACTAGAGGAAATATAAATAATGTATATTTCTTATCATAAGTAAACTTTTTAATACACTGTAGTGTGCTCAGTCATGTCTGATTCTTTGCAACCCCATGGACTATACCATCAGTGGAATTCTACAGGTCAGAATACTGGAGTGGGTAGCCTTTCCCTCCTCCAGGAGATCTTCCCAGCCCAGGGATGAACCCAGGTCCCCGACATTGCAGATGGATTCTTTACCAACTGAGGCCCCAGGGAAGCCCAAACTTTTTATATAGTTTCCTCCTATCCAAAGTAAAGGATGTGTTCCTTTATTATAACATTGTGCTGCAGGGCTGGATACTAGGAACCGTGGCAGTAAGTGAAACGGTGTTCAGAGCTAAGGTCCAAAAAGGCAGAAACAGGTCTGCCATGAAACTGAGGCTCACGATGATGTACTAACAAGTACCTGGTTTGAGAAAAGCAAGACTGAATAAGTATTGTAATCTGAGTATAATTCAATGTCTGTATAGGTTCCAGGTACCTTCAGTAGTACAAGGTTCAAGGATCTGTCAAGGAATTTGGCCATAGGTAAACATTTGACATGGCTCTATATTTTTAAATGTGAGACCAAATTGTTGATACATGACAGGAAAGTGGATACTCTGGTCTCCACAAAATGTATCTGTATTTATATGTAGCTTTCATAGTTTCACTATGATTAAGGCACAGCATTCAGTAAGTATCTACATATAATCAGCATCAAGGTCATCAATATCCCTCACCCTAATAGCAGAGCTGTAGCAGAAGTAAGGCCTTTATCCCATCATGTTCTAGTTCTGCCTGACCTACAGTGGAGCCTCTACAGGCTATCTGAGTAGCTCACATTTACTAAGCTATAATTCAGGATATCAAGGACCTGACATTCAATGTTCTTACGTGTCATGTTGAAACACTTGCAGATTTCAACCAATATCTAGCCAGTATCAAGTATGCCAAGTGACCGTCCACATCTGATCACTTGGAGAGCCAGAATCGCAATGCATTCCTCACAGCTGAAGTCAATATATACGCAGAGATTTTGAAATACCAAGTGGGAATCTACGTCAAAACTTTGACACTATATATCTGATAGTAAGTGTACCTGGGTTATTATACATCATATTCAGTTACATGTCTTCCCTGATAGCTCAGTTGGTAAAGAATCTGCCTGAAATGTAGGAGACCCTGGTTTGATTCCTGGGTGGGGAAGATCTGCTGGAGAAGGGATCAGCTACCCACTGCAGTATTCTTGGGCTTCCCTGTAACTCAGCTGGTAAAGAATCCACCTGCAATGTTGGAGACCAGGGTTAAATCCCTGGGTTGGGAAGATCCGTTGGAGAAGGGAAAGGCTACCCACTCCAGTATTCTGGCTTGGAGAATCCCATGGACTGTATAGTCCATGGGGTCACAAAGAGTCAGACAACACTGAACAACTTTCACTTTCATTCAAAGATGCATCGCTGAACTCTGGAAGAATACACAATTTTGTAGAAATACTTTATTACTTCTATTAGTGATAAGTTTCTATTAGTCAGGATCTAGCTATGAAAACATAAACCACTCTAAGAATTTTTAACATAAGGAATTTAATGCAGGAAATGGTTACAGAGGTGATGGGAAAGACTAAGAAACCAATCAAGAATAGGTGATTGGAAAGGAAACAAAAAGGTATAAGTTTACACAAACCAGTTTAGAGTTGAAAAGAGCTATTATAGATCATGTCCTTTCCAAGAACACTTACTAACATGGACTTAGGGAAACCTAACAGCATTGTTCCTCCTATGAATTTACATAAACACAGTCATTCCACACATTCATACACAAATTCATTCATTCAATCACGTAAACAAACATTCGTGCTAAGACCCGGGATAATAGCTGAAGACCTGGGATAATAGCTGAAGACATGAAGATTCCATTTCTTTTTAGCTTTTCCTATATAAAGGACAGAAATGGTATGGACCTAACAGAAGCAGAAGATATTAAGAAGAGATGGCAAGAATACACAGAGGAACTGTACCAAAAAGATCTTCACGACCCAGATAATCACGTCAGTGTGATGACTGTGACCTAGAGCCAGACATCCTGGAATGTGAAGTCAAGTGGGCCTTAGAAAGCATCACTACGAACAAAGCTAGTGGAGGTGATAGAATTCCAGTTGAGCTATTTCAAATCCTGAAAGATGATGCTGTGAAAGGGCTGCACTCAATATGCCAGCAAATTTGGAAAACTCAGCAGTGGCCACAGGCCTGGAAAAGTCAGTTTTCATTCCAATCCCAAAGAAAGGCAATGCCAAAGAATGCTCAAACTACCACACAATTGCACTCATCTCACATGCTAGTAAAGTAATGCTCAAAATTCTCCACGCCAGGCTTCAGCAGTACGTGAACCATGAACTTCCGTTCAAGCTGGTTTTAGAAAAGGCAAAGGAACCAGAGATCAAATTGCCGACATCTGCTGGATCATGAAAAAAGCAAGAGTTCCAGAAAAATATCTATTTCTGCTTTATTGACTATGCCAAAGCCTTTGACTGTGTGGATCACAATAAACTGTGGAATATTCTGAAAGAGATGAGAATACCAGATCACCTGACCTGCCTCTTGAGAAACCTATATGCAGGTCAGGAAGCAACAGTTAGAACTGGACATGGAACAGCAGACTGGTTCCAAGTAGGAAAAGGAGTACGTCAGGGCTATATATTGTCACCCTGCTTATTTAACTTATATGCAGAGTACATCATGAGAAATGCTGGGCTGGAGGAAGCACAAGCTGGAATCAAGATTGCTGGGAGAAATCTCAATAACCTCAGAGATGCAGATGACACCACCCTTATGGCAGAAAGTGAAGAGGAACTAAAAACCTTCTTGATGAAAGTGAAAGAGGAGAGTGAAAAAGTTGGCTTAAAGCTCAACATTCAGAAAACTAAGACATGGCATCTGGTCCCATTACTTCATGGCAAATAGATGGGGAAACCATGGAAACAGTGTCAGACTTTACTTTTTGGGGCTCCAAAATCACTGCAGATGGTGATTGCAGCCATGAAATTAAAAAATGCGTACTCCTTGGAAGGAAAGTTATGACCTAGATAACATATTCAAAAGCAGAGACATTACTTTGCCAACAAAGTTCCGTCTAGTCAAGGCTATAGTTTTTCCAGTGGCCATGTATGGATGTGAGAGTTGGAATGTGAAGAAAGCTGAGGGCCAAAAAATAGATGCTTTTGAACTGTGGTGTTGGATAAGACTCTTGGGGGTCCCCTGAACTATAAGAAGATCCAACCAGTCCATCCTAAATGAGATTAGTAGTGGGTGTTCTTTGGAAGGACTGATGCGAAAGCTGAAACTCCAACACTTTGGCCACCTCACGCAAAGAGTTGACTCATTGGAAAAGACTCTGATGCTGGGAGGGATTGGGGGCAGGAGGAGAAGGGGATGACAGAGGATGAGATGGCTGGATGGCATCACCAACTCGATGGACATGAGTTTGAGTGAACTCCGGAAGTTGGTGATGGACAGGGAGGCCTGGCGTGCTGCAATTCATGGCGTCGCAAAGAGTCGGACATGACTGAGGGACTGAATTGAACTGAACTGATGTAAACTTCAAGGCCTTGGAGCTTGGTTGACTCTTCCTTTCCCTGCCTGGATCAACTGACCCCATCAACATGGATTGCTTTTTCATTCGATTCTTCAAATATAGAGATTTGCACTTACTACACAAAATGCAACTATTAGTTCATTTTTCTATTTCACTGATGGACTGTGTCCACTGAAGAATCTGAGTCAAATTGGATACTCAGTAAAACTCTCTTTAAGGGAAATGATTAAACAAAAGACTAAAATGTCTTATATCTTTGGCGGCATTTTTAAGATATATAAAAAGCTTTCAGTAGGTATTTATTAGGAGGCTGAAAGTTTCAAAGGAAGAAAGTTGAAGAATATTTCAAAGCATGTTTAAGAACTTTTGGATAGCCAAATAATAACAAAGGCATCACTCCCTGAAGACATCTGAACATGCAAAAACATGCAATTTGTCATGCAGAAAAGTAATTCCTTGACCTTTTTCCAGATCCACTAATAGGGTTGTCTTAACATGTTTCTCAAGTTCTCACAGGCCTGGTCTTTATTCAAAAGCCTTGTGCAGAGACAAGTATCATTATTTTTACTAGTCCACAATATCTATTATCTACCATATTTTCATCAACCTCTAGCTATATCTCTGTAACTTAAATTGCTTCGAATTCCATTCCTCTCTTTTTTTTACTTTTTTTTTTTAATTTTAAAATAAAAAAAATTAAAAGTAATTTAAAAAAAATTAATTGTTTTAATTGGAGACTAATTACTTTACAATATTGTGGTGGTCTTTGCCATACATTGACATGCATCAGTCACGGGTGTACATATGTCCCCCATCCCAAACTCCTGTTTCTCCTCCCTCCCCTTTCTATCCCTCTGGGTTGTCCCAGTGCAGTAGGTTTGAGTGCCCTGTTTCATGCATCAGACTTGGACTGGTCATCTGTTTCACATATGGTAATATACATGTTTCAATGCTATTTCAGTCCTCTCTTTTTAGCAGGAGAAGTTGCAAAGCTAAAACACTATATTTAAGTAGTCCTTTGTTGCTGGGATCCTCAGTATCATTTAGGCCATGTCAGATAATTTCACTCACATGAGATTTGATGAGCAGAAGAGAGGCAGACGTGATTCTCTATGAGCTGCTGCTGCGTCACTTCAGTCATGTCCAACTCTGTGCAACCCCATAGACGGCAGCCCAACAGGCTCCCCCGTCCCTGGGATTTTCTAGGCAAGAATACTGGAGTGGGTTGCCGTTTCCTTCTCCAATGCATGAAAGTGAAAAGTGAAAGTTAAGTCGCTCAGTCGTGTCCGACTCGTGCAACCCCATGGACTGTAGCCCACCAGGCTCCTCCGTTCATGGGATTTTCCAGGCAAGAGTACTGGAGTGGGTTGCTATTGCCTTCTCCGCTCTATGAGCTACTGGCTGATAACTGCAGTAAGCAATGCTATAGTTTTGCTGCAACAGAATTCACTCACCATTGTACAGCTTCATGACAGGAACATATGCACTGTGCCACAAAATACAAAACCGGGGCAAGTATTCTAAGATATAAGCAAAAAAGCCATGCAGAAAGAAGAGAACATGCAAGTTCTATGAAACAAGGGCAGACAGAGGCCAAAGTTGGTGTGCCTTGTGGAAATGAACAAGGCTGATGATTCACATGAATGTTGTAGTGAGAGAAATACCAAAATACCACTAATTCAGAACACACTTGTATTTATATCTATACATTTTCTAGATTGGAGCATGACTGCTGTCTCCACCCCAGTTTCTACAAACTTTGGTCATAAATATTTTAGGACTTCCTCATGGTTGCATCCATTTAACTAAGAGATAAATGATTTAAAGTAGTTTGATTTATAACACATTTCTCTCATGGAAATTCAAAATCCATTAACTGTGATCAACTCAGACACAGAAGTTGTAGATTTTAGGCACCCATGTTTTTTTCTTCTGCTATCAAAATTGTGAGGAAAAAGAAAAAACAAAACTTTAATGTGTTTTTTAAACTATGGACTGTTGGATGTTGGAATTATGGGTAGAATTGGAGCAATCAAAGCAAAATGGCATCACAATTCACCCACTGCAATATAACAATATGTGATATATGAAAAGGGTTTTTCCTAACAACACCATGACTTAAATGAAGACTGAAAATAATAAATATTATAACCTGACATTTGGCAATTAAGGGAGATAGTTTTTGGACTCTGAGAATTATTAATTACATTGAAAATGTGCCATAACCTCCCTCCCCCTTTTAAAGAAGAAAGGAAGACACAACATAAAATCTTCAATAGGCTACACAGTGTTAGGATGACATATTGTAATAAGATATAGAGCCTCTCATAAAAAAAAAAAAGTATCAAAAGGAAATAGGAAACTAATTATGAAGCAGTGTTCTGTGGCATTTTCTGTGCTGTGTCATATGAAAAATGCTTGAAAGATGAAGTAAAATGATGTAGTGTGGCAAAGCTAGCAGTTAAATATCCTCACTTTCTCTGGGAGTTGTCTGCCAGTCAAGTTACTGACTGCAAATGAGAATAATGTCTATGGCTAGCAAACCTGACAGAAACATCCTGGCACTTCAATAATGAATATCATAAACTTGTCAAAATAGGAAAATGTTTTCTTGAGTTCCATAGGTCTTAATGACCATAACCCATGCAGTGAGTTTCATACAATGTGGCTATTAAAAGCATAAATACACTAATGATCTTTCTCTGTGTGGTATAAAGGATATCTGTTAAGTCAGTGTTGTAAAATCTTTAATAATAATTATTCTTAGCATCGGGATGTATGTAGGAGGAAAGTTGTCATATAAATACATTTTTTTTTTTTTAAATAAGAGGTATTTTTTTGTTGTTTCAATCCATCTTTTTTTTTTTTTTTTTTTGAGATATTTTTCAACAACTGATGATTCTCGGTGTGTATATTTTCATACCTATGAATTAGGCATTCAAAGCTTCCAGAAGGCTCAGATGCATGAACAATTTATAAACTGATGGACCTTTAGGTCCACTGTGCAGTACAAGACCTGGCTGATTTATGTGGAGTATCCATTCCCATCACCAGAACCTATATGTATGGGCTCTCTCTTGAACTGCTTAGTTTCCTAAAAAGGATTCTAAGCTTGGCCAGGTATGCTTAGAAGGTTTGAGGTGAAGATCAGAAGTTTTATGGTGTAAGACACTTTTTTTTTCTTTTCCTCAGCTTCATCAGTGTTCAATGGGCCCAGGACAGAATTTCTCTTATTCACTTTTCCAAAGAAGCAGATTTTTTTTTTTGACAGAAGTGGAGGAAAGCAGTCCCTTAGCTAGCTAGTGACAGGGTTATCAATTATCTTCATAGATTTTCAAGCAGTCCTCCTTTCAGCATCTCTGCCTTGCACACATTCTTCCAGACAGATGCATTGGTCCCAAGTCACTGAGCATTTGGAAGGAATTCTCTGGAAGAAACCTATGGGATTCTTGGACTATTCTCCACCTTATCTTGGACACTCATTTAGGCACTTCAGATAGATACAGCAAACCCTATGTCACTTATTATTTGTACATTTACTTTCTTTGGCAAACTTGATTAGCATTTCTCATCTGTGGTCATTTTTGTTTCCTGTATCTATCTATGAACATTTAGTCTTTTATATATATATATATATATATATATATATATATATATGAATTGTGAAAGTTGGATGGGTAGACATAAATATGTGCATCCTATCACAGCTTATTAAAATTCTGTTATAATATTTATGTTACTGTTAGGTAGTTAGAATAGGAAAATGGAGTCCAGAGTGGTGGTGGCTAAAAGACTAGGAAGGGAAAAGCCTGCGAAAATAAAACAAAGGAAGGTCTGAAGACTGGAATGAGGACCTCAGGTAGAACAAACAGCACTCCTGGCTAGCCCAATTTACACAGGGTAGGCCCAGAGGGAGGGGGAAAAAAAAAAATATAAAAGAGGAGCCAAAATTGGGCTGGGGACTTCTCTTCACGTCTTTTGGGTCAGCCCACCCTCACACCTCAAGGATGTATTCACCTTTGCTTTATAAATAAAATTGAGCTGTAACACAGAGCTGTAACATTGGTCTGTCTGAGGAAATTACATGGGTCTTTAACACTGGTCCGTCCATCACTTTAAATTTTTGTTGTAACAAGACAGAATCGAGCAAATTACATGCGCCCCCAACATTACTAAAAATATTCTAGACATTTTTCTTTTTAATAACTTAATATGTTAGATTATCAGCTAAACATTTACATTTTCACACATATTCGTGCATAAAAATTCATTGCTTTAAAATGTGTATGTTCAGTTTCCTCCTGAAATTTTGAAATATTTCTTCAGTGTGATATTTTGAATTTGAATTCTCATAATTCTAATATCTTTATTGAGATTTTTATCTTATATCAACACAAATTGTTCAGTGACTTCAAACTGATATTCACTTGAATTCTGTTACTTCATCCTGTCCAGCAATTATGTTATTGTCTCTCTCCTTCCTTAAAAACATGTTGCCACCACATCAAAACAGAATCTCAAAAAACAGAAATAAGCTTTCAGACAATCTTATAGTGTTGAAGTCAAATAAACCAGATCATAAGGTAGGAAACACATGCTATAAATCATTTTTTTCGAAATCTCAGTGTGTGATCAATAGAACACAAAATATGTCACTAACTTATAGAATAAGAATTTAGTCATAAAAGCATTGAATTATCATTTACACTCAAGAGTTATTTCAGCTAGAATTGATTTAAACTATTAGCTGCAGCCATGAATTTAAAAGATGTCTACTCCTTGGAAGGAAAGTTATGACCGACCTAGATAGAATATTAAAAAGCAGAGATATTATTTTGCCAACAAAGGTCCATCTAGGAAAGGCTACGGTTTTTCCAGTGGTCGTGTATGGATGTGAGAGTTGGACTGTGAAGAAGGCTGAGCGCCAAAGAATTGATGCTTTTGAACTGTGGTGTTGGAGAAGACTCTTGCAAGTCCCTTGGACTGCAAGAAGATCCATTCAGCCCATCCTAAAGGAGACCAGTCCTGGGTGTTCATTGGAAGGACTGATGCTGAGGCTGAAACTCCAGTACTTTGGCCACCTCATGCGAAGAGTTGACTCATTGGAAAGCACCCTGATGTTGGGAGGGATTGAGGGCAGGAGGAAAAGGGGACGACAGAGGATGAGATGGTTGGATAGCATCACCGACTCAATGGGCGTGAGTTTGAGTGAACTCCAGGAGTTGGTGATGGGCAGGGAGGCCTGGCATGCTGCGATTTTGGGGTCGCAAAGAGTCGGACACGACTGAGCGACTGAACTGAACTGAATTCAAGATTACCCTATACATATATACTTATTTTTAAATTTTTATTTATATGCATGTTGATGTATGGCAAAACCAATACAATATTGTAAAGTAAAAAAAAATAATAATAAAAAAATTAAAAAAAAAGACATCTATAAGGCATTGATATGTATCTCTGGCTTTCACCGATTCATTCCATAATGAAAGTGAAATTTGGCTTTGTGAAGCTTACAATAATCAGTTTGTTTGTTATGAGTATCAAGGAGATTTTTAATAGTATAACTATCTTTTCCTGGAAATGGTGCTGCTAACAGAATCAGTTTTATTCAGGATTTTTATCCAAGGTTTTTATCCAGATAATCATTGTTTTCTTCAAATACCTTAAAAGCCCCAACATATCCCTGACTACAGTTTATTCAAGTGACCTTTCCTACAAACAAGGAACAGTGCCTCTCCAGTTGCAATACTGTATGTATCTTCCTTAATGATACCAAATGACTCCATTGTATCCTAATCACATGCTAATATTTATTGTCTATTTCCTCAAAGGCAACTTGAGCCTCAGGAAACTTGACCCTTAGGAAATACAAATCTACATTAAGTCATGATTTTGCTTTCTTTGTGCACAAAATTTGTCTGTCAGTATGGGTATAAAGCTTCACCAGGACATAAAGAGAAGCCACAAAGGAATAAATAGTACATGTTGCAGAATGTAGTCAAATCCTAACAGCACCATAGGATATGATTGCTGATTGGCTTGTTTTCGGTATGTTTCCTAGTGCTTTTGGATCCAGAGAGTATAGTACAATCTGCAGCTATAGCTCTCCCAAATGCAGACCTTTCCATGGCCTTCTGGCCTTCTGAGAACAGACCAGCAACATACAACATCCTTAGCAGTTTACTGTTTTTCAGTATACTGGCACTGCTTTGTTTTTGAAGAAAAGCATTTTAAAAACAAACTATATTGCAATGAAATAAAATAGAGGGAAAATACAGTACTTACTAGGACATATCAGAAATGTATTGAGGGACCAAGTAAATAGAATATTCAAAAAAATAAAAACAATAAATGTCAGTAAACTTTATTTTGTTCCACTTATGGGTAGAAAAGCATGAGTTTCTTGATGCAGATAAAACAATCTGATATTAAAGATTCATGTGTAGTGGGAGGTATCTAATTGCAACAACAGTTTATGGAATTTGCTTCTTTCTAAATTATCATTGAAGTATAAAGAATTAACATCTCAGATGCTGAACTTATTGAGAAGTACATCTATGTCATGAAATATTTCATGTGGGATCATTGTGAGCCATCCATTTTAGGAAAACTAAGAATTTTCATTAAGATGAACAGTATTGTTGGCCTTTCTACAGTAGTCCCCCTTCTCCACGGGCTTGCTTTTTGTGCTTTCAGTTACCTGTGATCGACCAAGATTTGAAAATAGTAAATGGAAAATTCCAGAAATAAGCAATTTATAAGTTTTAAATCGCAGGCCATTTTGAGTAGCATGATGAATCTCACACCATCCCACCCTGTTGCTCCCAGGATGTGAATCATCCCTCTGTCCAGTGTATCCATGCTGAATATGCTACCCACCCATTAGTCACTTAGTGGCTGTCTCAGTCATCAGATCACCTTCCAAGTTTCACAGTCAGTGCTTGTGTTCAAGTAACCCTTATTTTACTTAATTATGGCCCTGGAGCACATGAGTAGTGATGTCGGGAACTCAGATGTTCTCTCACTGTGCTTCATTCATAAATTAAACTGCATCATAGGTTTGTATGCATAAGAGAAAAACACAGGACATGTAGCATCTGGTACAATCATCCATTTCAAGCATCCACTGGGGGTACTGGAATATATTCCTTGCAGACAAAGGGGGTTTCTATATTTTATTTGAGTGTAGATTCCTATTTCCAGCTAAATCTTTGACCCTGTAGAGAGAAAATTAGATGATAAATAGGTAGGTAAATAGAAGGTATTTGGAAGGGAGCAAATCATTAAAAGAAAAACAAATGATAATAATATAATAAGTATAATACTAAAATTACTTTTGTATACTTCCTGTGTTCAGGTATGCATGTATTTATTGATTTATATCCACTGTAGCTAAGATGCTATATAAAAAGCATGAAATTTGGACAGACTTCTATTTACTTCCTTCCTTTATCTACCTAACTTTTTTTTTTTTTTTAACCATGCCATGGAGCATGTAAGATCTTAGCAGTGGGATCTTAGTTCCCTGACCAGACTGACCAGAGGTAGAACCCATGCCCCATGCATTGGGAACTCAGAGTCTTAACCTTTGGACCACTAGTGAAGTCTCCCTAATATCTTTAACATAATTAATGTATATTGTAATCAACCTATTCCATGCCAAAAGTAGTCTTTCTTTGAGTATCTAATAGTCTTATGACTTTGCTTCTGAAGATTCTCTTTTTACTCATGCAATCATTGGGGAATACTATAATAGATAAAGCATGAATAAAGTTTAAGAATATCCATTAATATAAATCTCTAAAATGAACCAATCCCTAAGTAGTGCTAGTCATATTCTTAACTACCTCTTACTAAATTAATGTGTAATGAAATATTGAAAGTCTCTACATATATTCCACATCAATTATAAATTTACTTATGTTAGGAAAAATCTAGATACTTTAAAAGCAGGAAAATAAGAAGGATCATCTTTTACATTTTTACACTGTACATCACACAATGAATTGTATAAACATGTTTAACTGTAATTAAATGAAGAACCAATAAGAAACAAAACCATGTTTTTAGTTATTAGTAGTGCATAAGGAATTCTTCTAATAGAATTTTAAACTTTCCTCTCAAGTTGTTTCAAATTAATAGGTCATTAAAACAGGGCCCTGTAAAAGAAAATTCATCTGACTTTACCTCACTGCTTAATATAAGATAGCCAACTTAAAAAAAATAAATAAATAACATGGAGTAAATTCTGGATAAAGTTAAATGTATAGACTGAAAAAATACTCTATACTAAAGAAATGCACTGTGTTACCATAATGTGTTAAACATTGTTACTTATCATTTGTTGCAGCCACGCAAAAGGCATAAAGAAGACAAGTCCTTGCCCTGGAGGCCTACACTCTTAGAAAGTAAGTTTAGCAGGTAAAGTAGCTGAGAAAAAGAATCACTCCATATGAAACATTTATCCCTATTCTCCTTTTATCTTAACCATCTGTTAAAACAGCAATCTGAAATGTAGCCCTGCTTTAGAAGAATAATCAGTTAGCTTGAGACCTTGATACTGTGAGTATTGGAAGTTTGTATTTTGTGAAAAGGGTATCCTTGGGTACAAAGAAGCACTGGTGAGCCATTCTTTCAGAAGGTAAGATTTTATGTTATTAAATTATTTTCTATAACTTTGAATGACTTGGAAATACACAATTGATCACTGTGGCTGTTATACTTGAGTTTCAGTGGAGATATGAAAACTAAATATAACTGCATATATTGCACCTAGAGAAAATAATACTGGAAATTGCTAGTGAGACCAGAAGTCAGTAAGAAATGAAAAACAAAGCGAAACAAAAAACTTTCAAGGAGAAAGTGACACTTGAAGAAAAGAAACTGACATATAACAGACTGACCTCTGTGTTCAAAGGATAATTTTGAGGAGAAATGGGAAATAAATTTGGAATACAAAACAGAATAATAGTTTGGGGGATCTAGAACCAAGACAGTGAGATTATGGGCAACTCCTGTCACTCTTCTCATTCTCAGGAAAAAGGATAAGTATATTTTTAAAGTGGTAATTTTTAGAGCTCAGTTCAGTTCAGTTCAGTTCAGTCGCTCAGTCGTGTCCAACTCTTCGCGACCCCATGAATTGCAGCATGCCAAGCCTTCCTGTCCATCACTAACTTCTGGAATTCACCCAAACTCATGTACATCGAGTTGGTGATGCCATCCAGCCATCTCATCCTCTCTCGTCCCCTTCTCCTCCTGCCCCCAATACCTCCCAGCATCAGGGTCTTTTCCAATGAGTCAACTCTTCACATGAGGTGGCCAAAGTATTGGAGTTTCAGCCTCAGCATCAGTCCTTCCAATGAACACCCAGGACTGGTCTCCTTTATTTTTTTTTTATTTTTTAAATTTTTTTTTGTTTGTTTTACTTCTTTTTTTTTCCAACTACAATTTTATTTTATTTTTAAACTTTACAAAATTGTATTAGTTTTGCCAAATATCAAAATGAATCCACCACAGGTATACATGTGTTCCCCATCCTGAACCCTCCTCCCTCCTCCCTCCCCATAGCATCCCTCAGGGTCGTCCCAGTGCACTAGCCCCAAGCATCCAGTATCGTGCATTGAACCTGGACTGGTAACTCGTTTCATACATGATATTTTACATGTTGCAATGCCATTCTCCCAAATCTTCCCACCCTCTCCCTCTCCCACAGAGTCCATAAGACTGTTCTATACATCACTGTCTCTTTTGCTGTCTCGTACACAGGGTTATTGTTACCATCTTTCTAAATTCCATATATATGCGTTAGTATACTGTATTGGTGTTTTTCTTTCTGGCTTACTTCACTCCGTATAATAGGCTCCAGTTTCATCCACCTCATTAGAACTGATTCAAATATATTCTTTTTAATGGCTGAGTAATACTCCATTGTGTATATGTACCACAGCTTGCTTATCCATTCATCTGCTGATGGACATCTAGGTTGCTTCCATGTCCTGGCTATTATAAACAGTGCTGCGATGAACATTGGGGTACACATGTCTCTTTAAATTCTGGTTTCCTCAGTGTGTATGCCCAGCAGTGGGATTGCTGGATCATAAGGCAGTTCTATTTCCAGTTTTTCAAGGTATCTCCACACTGTTCTCCATAGTGGCTGTACTAGTTTGCATTCCCACCGACAGTGTAAGAGGGTTCCCTTTTCTCCACACCCTCTCCAGCATTTATTACTTGTAGACTTTTGGATCGCAGCCATTCTGACTGGTGTAAAATGGTACCTCATAGTGGTTTTGATTTGCATTTCTCTGATAATGAGTGATGTTGAGCATCTTTTCATGTGTTTGTTAGCCATCTGTATGTCTTCTTTGGAGAAATGTCTATTTAGTTCTTTGGCCCATTTTTTGATTGGGTCATTTATTTTTCTGGAGTTGAGCTGTAGGAGTTGCTTGTATATTTTTGAGATTAGTTGTTTGTCAGTTGCTTCATTTGCTATTATTGTCCCCTTTAGGATGGACTGGTTGGATCTCTTTGCAGTCCAAGGGACTCTCGAGAGTCTCCTCCAGCACCACAGTTCAAAAGCATCAATTCTTTGGCACTAATAGATATTACCTGAGTGTAACAACTCTTTTTGTATTATTGTATATTCTTGTATTATTTGTATATTCTTGTACTATTGTATATTCTTTTAGGTAAATTTGAATTGAGTTAGATTAATTTTATTTTAGCACAATTTTAATGATAAGAAAGGAAAAGAGTCTATGGCTAAAACAGAGCAATATAAGTCATGCTCAAATAGAGATATATAATGTATTAACTCCACTCAAAACTCAAAAACACACAGAAGCATGCAAGTTACATAACTAGAGATAAACTGAATTAATATGTGAAAGTATAATATATATAAATAAAATACATTATTGAAATAGATTAGGATATACACAGCCTGTTCCTATAACAAGTCTGTGTACTATATTAGTAAGACTTTTCTGAGACAGGTAAGCCTATTTGCAAAGCTCAGTCATTTATTACTCTTATGTATTTATTTTTGTAATTACTTAACATGGGAATTGCACTAGATAATATTCAGTAAGGCCCATTCTAGTGCCAACATATTCATGTATATAAATATCTTGCATTATTTCCTTGTTTTGTATTGTATATTTTGCCTTTCAGCTTGATTTTTTAGGTTTTTAATATTCATGGACTATAAATTCTGGTTACTTTTCTTTGCCTATAATATAGAGGTACATGACTTTCACACGTCTTCTCCCATGGTTAATTATAGACAACAATATTATCATCAATTAATTAAAAAGTACCTACAAGCCTCTCCTAGTTATCTGACACTATATCAGGTTCTGGAGTTCTGAAAAAAGTTGCAAAGCCTATACTCTTGTGGAACATATTTTATACAAGGAGAAATAGACAAAAAACAAACACAAGTACACGTTTTTACACAAGTCTGATGTAAAGCTAATTTAGAAATCAAACTGTGATGTATGGTTTATAGGAAACAACACAAGATTTTGTTAAAAATTAAGAGTGGTGGAGGGCAAGGGGAGTCTACATATACAAGACAGCTATGGAAGGTCTCTCTGAGGTGTAAAAACTAAAAGATGAGGAGGCTCAATCATACATGTAAATAGAGAAAGAACTCTGGTGTAATAAAGAAACCGAGGAGCTACAGATTTGAGAGTTGAGGAGAATTGTATATGATGACTTTGGAAAGAGCATGATGAAAATGTCTCAATGTCCTCCAAAGCTTTCATTTCTGCATTTTTCCCCAAATATCTCTTTATTTTTTGCTTTCAAATTCACCCCTCCTCAAACTTGCCATGGAAGTTAAAAGGATTACCCCACCTTGACCTCTGAGGTAGGCCAAGAACATCTTCAACCAAACATTAAATTGAGTTCGCTTGTTCACATTGACTTTGTCAGGAAGTTTACAACTTGATTCATGCCAATGACAGAGAAAGCATCACAGAGTATCACAGAAAATGTAAGAGACTCTCTTTTCCCTACATGATGCTTGTTGTTTGTGACAAATAATATAATTGTATCAGATGAGGAAAGTGGGAGCAAACTTATTTTGAAGAACTATATTACCTTGGACAAAATAAATAAATATAATATAGCTCAGTGTATTTAAAAGCCCAGTTAATACTGATTAACTTTAAAACGTTTTATATTGACCATTTGAGAATAAACAGCATAACAGTATAATTGTTCTGGTAAACATTCATGTGTGCATGCTAAGTCACTTCAGTCATATCCAACTCTTTGTGACCCCATGGACTGCAGCCTGCCAGGCTCCTTTGTCCATGGGATTCTCCAGGCAAGAATACTGGAGTAGGTTGCCATGCCCTCCTCCAGGGGCTCTACCCAGCCCAGTGATGGTCCTGTGTCTCTTACATCACCTGCATTGGCAAGTAGGTTCTCTAACACTAGCACCATCTGGGAAGTCTGGTAAACATTCATATATTTAGTCAATTGCTTTAGCCTGCCTTTACTACCTAGTCTGATATTTTTCATACAATGGTGCAGTTTTCAACCTGAAATCATGTTTGTCATATATACAATGGAATATTACTTAGTCATAAAAAGGAACAAATTAGGTCACCTGTAGAAATGTGGGTGGAAATAGAATGTGTCATACAGCATGGAATAAATAAGAAAGAGAAAAACAAATATCACACATTAATAAATATGTGTTGAATCTATAAAAATCTAGTTCCAGGGCAGGAATAGAGACACAGACATTGAGAATGGATGTCAGGAGACAGTGAAGGAAAGGAAATTGTGATGAATTGTGGGATGAATTGTGAGTTTAGGTTTGACATAAATACGCTACCATATGTAAAATAGAGTAACCTGCTATAACACACAGAGAGCTCAGCTCAGTGCTCCCTGACCTAGATGGGTGGGATGAAGACAGTACAAGGGAGTTCAAAGAGAAGGTGGGTATATGTATACATATAGCTGATTTACTTCATTGGACAGCAGAAACTAAAAAAAAAAAGTCTTTTGTTATCTCATTTTAGTTTTTTTTTTTTCCTTTTCCTTCTTTTTTTCTGTGAAAAATACCATCAGAATTTAGAAAGAGATTCCATCAATTCTGTAGATTACTTTGACAGTACGGGCATTTAACAATATTAATTCTTCTGGAATCAAGGTTGCCAGGAGAAATAACCTCAGATATGCAGATGATACTACTCTAATGGCAGAAAGAGAAGAGGAACTAAACAACCTCTTGATGAGGATAAAAGAAGACAGCAAATAAGATGGATTAAAACTCAGCATTCAAAAAAGTAAGATCCTGGCATCTAGTCCCATCACTTCATGGCAAATGCCTGGGAAAAAAGTGAAAGCAGTGACAGATTTTATTTTCTTGGGCTCCAAAATCACTGTGGACAGTGACTTCAGCCATGAAATTAAAAGACTCTTGCTCCTTGGAAGAAAAGCTATGACAAACTTAGACAATGTATTAAAAAGCAGAAACATCTGTTTGCCCACAAAGGTCCATCTAGCCAAAGCTATGGTTTTTCAGTAGTCATGTATGGATGTGAAAGCTGGACCATAAAGGAGGTTGAACACCAAAGAATTGATGCTTTAGAACTGTGGTGCAGGAGAAGACTCTTGAGAGTCCTTTGAACTGCAAGCAGATCAAAACAGTCAATCCTAAAGGAAATCTACTCTGAATAGGCACTAGAAGGACTGAAGCTGAAGCTCCAATACTTTGGTCACCTGATGGGAAGAGCTGACTCACTGGAAAAGACCCTGATGTTGGAAAAGACTTAGGGGAGGAAGAGTAGGGGGCAACAGAGGATGAGATGATTGGATGGCATCACCAACTCAATGGACATGAGTTTGAGAAAATTCCAGAAGATAGTGAAGGACTGGAAAGCCTGGTGTGCTGCAGTCCATGGGGTCACAAATAGTTGACATGATTTAGTGACTGAACAAATTCTTCCTATGGACTCAAAATATCTTTTATTTCTTTTTACTTCAATTATTTTCATCTATGTCTTACAATTTTCATTGTACAGATCTTTCATTTTGTTAGTGAACTTATTCCTAAGTATCTACTTTATCTTATTTTATTTTTTGATGTTATTGTATTATAATGGGAATGTTTTCTTAATATCTTTTTCCAATAGTTGTTGTTAGTATGTAGAAACACAACTAATTTTGTATCCTATAATAAATAAATTTGTGTACTAGCTCTAATATCTTTTGGTGGAGAACTTAGGGTTTTCTACAAATAAGATCATGCCATCTGAAATCAGATACAATTTGTATTCTTCCTTTAAAATATATGTGTCTTTCATTTATTTTTCATGCCTAATTGCTCTGGCTAGGACTCTTAAGTATTGTGTTGAGTAGAAGTGATGAGACTGGGTAAACCTGAGTTGTTCCAGAACTTGAAAAGAAAATTTTCTGCTTTTCGCCATTGAGTAAGATATCACACGGTATACTTGACATATAGAGCTTTTATTATGAGAAGGTATATTCCTTCTACACTTAATTTGTTGAGAGTTTGTCATGAAAAGATGCTAAATTTTTTTCAAATATAGTTTTTTTCTTTTTCTACCCAGATGATCACGTAATTTTTGTCCTTCATTCTATTAATGTGGTGTTCACAAATACTGATTTGCATATGTTGAACTATCCTTGCACCCTAGGGATTAATCTCATTAGATATTTCTGCATTATCCTTTAAATGTGCTGTTGAATTCAGCTTGCTATATTTTGCTGAGAATTTTCACATATATGGTTACCAGGGATATTATTTTCTTGCAGTGCCTCATAGGGCTTTGGTATCAGGGTATTCTGGCCTTGTAAAATAAGTTTCAGTCTGTTGCCTGTGACACAGGCACACATTACTCCTCCAAGGTCACTCTATGAGTGGAACTAGAGCCACAGTCAAGGCCAAACATGGATGTAGATGAGTCTACAGGGGAATGGGGCTCTTTCTGGGCCTGTAGCCAGGACCATAGTAAGTCTGCCACCAGGGCATGGTGTGTCTTCTCAAAGTATTTCTCTTCAGTCTTGGGCTTCATGAGGGTTTCAGAACCTCCTATTTGGATCCCAATGCTCATACAAAGGCATTTTTATCCACAGGTAGCTGGAGAGACACAAGTGAGATACTGCCTGTTATATTATCTTACTGACCAAACCCCTCCTTTACTAAAATTTTTCAATAAATCCATTTCTAGCAAGGACTATGTTACTATAGTAACATATTGTAATAATGTGTCTATGTGCCTATCTTGGTGGATATCATTTTATATATGATTTGAAAACTTAGTATGCAGCATATACTATAAACACAAAATACAATTTCAGTTAAAAAAATGCTTAATGCTATCAAAAGCTATTTGTGTGTGCATGCTCAGTTGCTTCAGTTGTGTCCAACTCTGCAACCCAATAGACTGTATCCCACTGGGTTCTTCTGTCCGTGGGATTCTCTAGGCACGAATATGGAGTGGGTTGCCATGCCCTCCTCTAGGGGATCTTCCTGACCTAGGGATCAAATCCACATCTCCCTGCATCTCCTGCATTGCAGGTGGATTCTTTACCCATGGTGCCACCTGGAAAGACCAAAACCTACCTACTTGAAGTTTATAGCATAAACAATACTCAAAGTTGAAGAAGTATATGCATGCAAATTACCAACAAGGTTAGAGTTTATCATTACTATGATTCAAGACTGAAACAAAGGTTCTGGGGCAATAAGACAAAAGAGGTATAATAGTAAATATGCTTTTAAAAATGAATATCAAAAGCCATAAAAGGGAGAAACAAATGAAAAGCAACTCAACTATTACTAATACTAAATAATCTACTTAATACAACTGTGAAAATAATGTATAATAGACAGCATCAGTTCAGTTCAGTTGTTCAGTCATGTCCGACTCTTTGCAACAATGGACTGCAGCATGCCAGGCCTCCCTGTCCATCACCAACTCCCAGAGTTTATTCAAACTCATCTCCATTGAGTCGGTGATACCATCCAACCATGTCAGCCTGTTGTCCTCTTCTCCTCCCGCTTGCAATCTTTCCCAGTACCAGGCTCTTTTCAAATGAGTCAGTTCTTTGTATAAGGTGGCCAAAGTATTGGAGTTTCAGCTTCAACATCAGTCCTTCCATTGAACACTCAGGACTGATTTTCTTTAGGATAAACTGGTGGGATCGCCTTACAGTCCAAGGGACTCTCAAGAGTCTTCTCCAACACCACAGTTCAAAAGCATCAATTCTTCAGCACTCAGCTTTCTTTATAGTCCAACTCTCACATCCATAAAAGACTACTGGAAAAGCCATAGTTTTGACATTTCTTGGCAAAGTAATGTCTCTGCTTTTTAATATGCTATCTAGGTTGCTCATAACTTTTCTTCCAAGGAGCAAGCGTCTTTAATTTCATGGCCACAGTCAGCATCTGCAGTGATTTCGGAGCCCCAAAAAAATAAAGTCTGCCACTGTTTCAACTGTTTCTCCATCTATTCGCCATGAAGTGATGGGACCAGATAACATGATCTTAGTTTTCTGAATGTTGAGCCTTAAGCCAACTTTTTCACTCTCCTCTTTCACTTTCATCAAGAGGTTCTTTAGCCCTTCTTCTCTCTCAGCCATAAGGGTGGTGTCATCTGCATATATGAGGTTAATGATATTTCTCCCGGCAATCTTGATCCCAGCTTGTGTTTCTTCCAGCTCAGCATTTCTCATGATGTACTCTGCGTATAAGCTATACATAATAGATAGCATTCAGTTCAGTTCAGTTCAGTCTCTCAGTCGTGTCTGACTCTTTGTGACCCCAAGAATCGCAGCACGCCAGGTCTCCCTGTCCATCACCAACTCCTGGAGTTCACTCAGACTCACGTCCATCAAGTCAGTGATGCCATCTAGCCATCTCATCCTCTGTCGTCCCCTTCTCCTCATGCCCCCAATCCCTCCCAGTATCAGGGTCTTTTCCAATGAGTCAGCTCTTCACATGAGGTGACCAAAGTATTGGAGTTTCAGCTTTAGCATCAGTCCTTCCAATGAACACCCAGGACTGATCTCCTTTAGAATGGACTGATGGGATCTCCTTGCAGTCCAAGGGACTCTCAAGAGTCTTCTCCAACACCACAGTTCAAAAGCATCAATTCTTCAGTGCTCAGCTTTCTTCACAGTCCAACTCTCACATCCATACATGACCACTGGAAAAACCATAGCCTTGACTAGAAGGACCTTTGTTGGCAAAGTAATGTCTCTGCTTTTGAATATGCTATCTAGGTTGGTCATAACTTTCCTTCCAAAGCACAAACGTCTTTTAATTTCATGGCTGCAGTCACCATCTGCAGTGATTTTGGAGCCCCCAAAAATAAAGTCTGACACTGTTTCCACTGTTTCCCCATCTATTTCCCATGAACTGATGGGACCAGATGCCATGATCTTCATTTTCTGAATGTTGAGTTTTAAGCCAACTTTTTCACTCTTGTCTTTCACTTTCATCAAGAGGTTCTTTAGCTCTTCTTATCTCTCAGCCATAAGGGTGGTGTCATCTGCATCTCTGAGGTTATTGAGATTTCTCCCAGCAATCTTGATTCCAGCTTGTGCTTCTTCCAGCCCAGCATTTCTTATGTTGTACTCTGCATATAAGTTAAATAAGCAGGGTGACAATATACAGCCTTGTGTATTCCTTTTCCTATTTGTAACCAGTCTGTTGTTCCATGTCCAGTTCTAACTGTTGCTTCCTGACCTGCATATAGGTTTCTCCAGAGGCATGTCAGGTGGTCTGGTATGCCCATCTCTTTCAGAATTTTCCACAGTTTATTGTGATCCACGCAGTCAAAAGCTTTGGCATAGTCCATAAGATACAACAAATCTAAACAGTGCTTTGAAAGGGTATGTCATATCCAAAGATTACTCTACCAATATTCAAGTTTGATTGGACTACTTTTTCTGCAATGGGACAACTTGTATTTGCCACTTCAGAGACTTCTCTATCTTCCAATTACCTATTCTAGGCCTAGGAGGCTGACCTCTATTACTGTCATGAACCTTGTTTTGTACACTCTGGGTCCCCTTTGTATCCACCTAATGGAAGAGGTTGACAGCAGAATCAAGTGTACTTATTTCTTGATTCTTTTCTCTAGGACTGAAATTTTAGCAGGAGCCATCCTTTTTCCAAGGGCTACAACTCTTGGTAAAGGATCTATTTTGTAGACTTGAATTTTTCCCAGGTTCCCATAATACAGTTCTTTTCACCTTCCACCTATGTGTGGTAATGAAGTTCCTTGGTTTTTAGTCCCCTGGGCCCAGTAATCTTGGTTTGTTCCTTTAAGTCTAACCACAAATCTATGTATCAAATTTTTGTTTATTTTCAATGATCTTACAAAATTATTAATATATGCATGTACTCTACTTATTCTTCAGGGGTTTCTATTTATGTTTTTCACTGGATTAAGTCCTTTTATCTCTAATTAAAATTATTAATATAAAAATGTTTTAATTTCTTAATTATTTAAAATCTCACTGTCTTACATTTATGTTTTCCTTTTTTAAATAATTATTTTTTTCATACTTAGTTCCTTTAAATGTCTGTTTAGTTTCATGTATATAGGTTTTATGATAAAATATTCTCATTTTACTGATAAGTTATACTCTGTGATTTTGCTTCATACCAATATATGTTCATATTTCTTCCATTTTAAAGATTATTTTGTCATGTTTTCTAACTTATTGAGTTAATGTCTTTGCTAAGTTATTTTCAGCTTTTCATATTTTTCAATAAAGATATTTAAGTGTTTAAATTTCCACACAAGCTCTGCAATAAAGTTTGATTAATCTCAAAAAATTTAACATTTGCTTTAATTTCATTTTTGTATTAAATATATGTTTTGCTTTTGCCTGTTTCTTGCACTAAATATCTGAGCAGGAAAATTTGGTTGTTTGGCTATCCCTCTTTTGTTAATTCCAATACTAGTGAATTGTAATCAGAAATGTGTAGTCACAAGATTTTTCATGTTTGCAGCTTAAAGGTTTATCTTCATGATCAAATGTATGGTTTTTGTTGGGGTTTCTTGTACGTTTGCAAGTTCAAGCTTTGCATTTGTCTTCTATTAATGTCTTATTTATTTTAGGTTTGCTTGAAGTGTTTCTAAAGATTTAAAATTATCACCTTCTAAATCTATTTTTGACCTTCCTACATTTTGTTCAAGAAATCAAATATTCATTAACATTTTCTTACTCAGTTTATACATTTCATATGAGTTTTTTATTCATTGAGTGGAAATTTTCACACTGCACTTCACAATCTTTTCATGGTTTGATCATGAGTAGCAAAATGGCCTAAATTAAACATTGCAGTTCTTTCAAAATGGTACTACTAAATAAGAACTTATGAGAAGATAAAAATTGAAACTAAGAAAACTTAAGAAAATTGAGAAATTAGTTTGCGATACAAGAAACTGTTAAATAAAAATCAGTTCTAGTGCAGTCACAGTATGTGCAGTCCTCTATAAATGACCAGTGATGTTATTCTGTCATTATTCAGTAACTATGAACTTTGAGTCTGTTTCCTAGGAATTAAGATGAATTTGTTTTGACATGAACACAAGGGCCTATTCAAGTTCTGCAATGCATAGCTCTCATTTTGGGCTTAGACAAGATTTTGTCATCTATGGCCATGCCTTGCTTTGTCATGGCACAACAGACCGGTACTTTTGTTCAAATATATTTCTGCATGATTCACACTAGTACATGAAAGGATTATAGAATCATAACAGAAATGAAGGGATTTTTAAAAGGCAATACTTTAGATGACATGAAATGACAATATAAAAGACACAGTTATATAAGAAACACTTCAATATTAAAGAAACAATGTTCCTAACTCAAAGCCATATAGAAATAGAAATTTATCTCACATAGGCATGTATCTATGTGTGTGTATATATGTATATGATATGTATTTTTTTAATCTGAAAGAAATGTATCCAGAGCACTAGATGTTGCCTAATATTCTCAGAAGAAACAACTGTGGATAAACTAAAAGAACTTGCAATTTTACTCAGCTTTGCATCTATTTCAAACTTACAAATCTGAGAAACTTCTGGTCCAAATGAAGAGTATAGATGAGAAGGAGTGCCCTCTGTGAGAGAGTACAATGATTCACATAATTTTCTAGCAGTCTTGAGTAAACGCATAGAATATGGAGCCTTTATATGAATGTCATTTATCAGTCATTTCACCCAAGCCATGACCTATTTCACCGTCAGGGGGATTTCAAAATGGCTTTTTCTGAGAAGAACTACACGGTGTCTACTTGGAATGATAATTTTGTCTCTCTTTTAAAGCCGCTTGGTGTGATTTTACTGGAAAAAATATACTTGGTAGATTTTAATGAAAGTGTCAACAAAGGGCTCATCTTCTTCTAGTAATAGATTGTCACACATTTTCTGATGTAGATTGGCCCTTAGAGGCACCGGTACCCTATGGCGGTCAATCGCTGGGTCTCCTGGGAGGAGAAACGGGCACTTGGCGTCAGCTCGGAGGCAGCCAGCAGCTTACGGGCTGGTGCTCCGAGCACTCTCACTGGTGATGCAGACGCTCTGCTATTTCCGAACAAAGGAGGCCGGACCAGGTGCCACCCAGTGTGCGTGCACTCAGGGATAAAGGTGCAAGGTTCGGCCTCATGGGATCCATTACTGTCCACTTTGGTGGGGCAGCCAGTCGATTTTGTGAAGGAACGTAAGTGTTGTTTGATGTTGACTCCCCGCTTCCACGGTGTACTCTGCCAAAAAATGTGGAAGACCTGGCAGAGTAGGAAACAGGATCACCAAGCAACTGGCTTCCGCAGGCCCAGAGCCGCTCTCAGACAAGGCGCTGCCTTGAGGCCTCTGGACCTTTCCGCAGACAGACTTGGACTGGAGAAATGATGCTGGGGTCCTGGGCTCTTCAGGCCCCCTAGGTGCAAGGCATTGTCCTGGAGGTGGGAGACACAGTGTCATGGACGGAAACTGATGGTGTTCTCCCAGTCCCTCTGGGCCAGCCTGACACTGTAGGCGAGATCGCTGGTCATGGTGTTGTGTTTCGCGACATGCTCATCTCTTTGCACCGTCAGTATAGTGCAGGATTTCCTTCCTCCTGAAGGCAGTCAGGTGCCCAGGTGCATAGTGTATATTAACTGACCTCAATGCTTCACTTCCTCCTCCAGCTACTGGCTCAGCAGCACGTGGGGCTCGGTGCATTCAGCAGGGACAGCGCCATGGTGTTCATGTCCCTCTTGTCACCGTTCCCTAGGCTCTCATAGCTCCACTCTCTGCACCTTTTAGGAATAGTCATTTAAATAGAGACACAGTTCCAGCCTTCTGGGTCTTCTCACCTCCTCATCTGCGTCTGCACACGTGGCCGCAAGTCAAAGCTGATTGAAATTAGCATAAATTGTATTCATCAAATTGATACATTAACCGTGTCTCAATTCAGCGTTTTATCCTAGTGGTAGAGAGGATTTAAAGCTTGTTTTTTTTTTTATTATTTATTTTTTAATTGAAGGATAATTGCCTTACAGAATTCTGTTGTTTTCTGTCAAACCTCAACATGAATCATCCATAGGTATACATATATTCCCTCCCTTTTGAACTTCTTTCCCATCTCCCTCCCCATTCAACCCCTCTAGCTTGATACAGTGCCCCTGTTTGAGTTTCCTGAGCCATACAGCAATATCCCGTTGGCTAGGTACTTTATATATGAAAAGGTAAGTTTCCATGTTATTCTTTCCATACATTTCACCCTCTCCTCCCTTCTCCCCATGTCCATAAGTCTATTCTCTATGTCTGTTTCTCCACTGCTGTTCTATAAATAAATTCTTCAGTACAATTTTTCTAGATTCCCTCTATGCATGTCAGAATACAATAGTTATCTTTCTCTTTCTGACTTACTTTACTATGTATAATAGGTTCTAGGTCCATCCACCTCATTAAAACTGACTTAAATGTGTTCCTTTTTATAACAGAGGAAGCAGAGATCAAATTGCCAACATCTGCTGGATCATGGAAAAAGCAAGAGAGTTCCAGAAAAACATCTATTTCTGCTTTATTGACTATGCCAAAGCGTTTGACTGTGTGGATCACAATAAACTGTGGAGAATTCTGAAAGAGATGGGAATACCAGACCACCTGACCTGCCTCTTGAGAAACCTGCATTCAGGTCAGGAAGCAATAGTTAGAACTTGACCTGGAACAACAGACTGGTTCCAAATAGGAAAAGGAGTACATCAAGGCTGTATATTGTCACCCTGCTTATTTAACTTATATGCAGAGTACATCATGAGAAACACTGGGCTAGAAGAAGCACAAGCTGGAATCAAGATTGCTGGGAGAAATCTCAATAACCTCAGAGATGCAGATGACACTACCCTTATGGCAGAAAGTGGAAAGGAACTAAAAAGCCTCTTGATGAAGGTGAAAGAGGAGAGTGAAAACGTTGGCTTAAAGCTCAACATTCAGAAAATGAAGATCATGGCATCTTCTCCCATCACTTCATGGCAAATAGATGGGGAAACAGTGGAAACAATGTCAGACTTTATTTTTGGGGGCTACAAAATCACTGCAGATGGTGATTGCAGCCATGAAATTAAAAGACGTTCACGCCTTGGAAGGAAAGTTATGACCAACTTAGATAACATATTAAAAAGCAGAAACATTACATTGCCAACAAAGGTCCATCTAGTCAAGGCTATGGTTTTTCCAGTGGTCACATATGGATGTGAGAGTTGGACTGTGAGGAAAGCTGAGCATCAAAGAACTGATGCCTTTGAACTGTGGTGTTGGAGAAGACTCTTGAGAGTCCCTTGGACTGCAAGGAGATCCAACCAGTCCATCCTAAAGGAGATCAGTCCTGGGTGTTCTTTTGAAGGATTGATGCTAAAGCTGAAACTCCAGTGTTTTGGCCACCTCATGCGAAGAGTTGATTCATTGGAAAAGGCTCTGATGCTGGGAGGGATTGGGGGCAGGAGGAGAAGTGGGTGACAGAGGATGAGATGGCTGGATAGCATCACCAACTCGATGGACATGAGTGTGAGTGAAACCTGGGAGTTGGTGATGGACCGGGAGACCTGGCATGCTCAATTCATGGGGTCGCAAAGAGTCAGACACAACTGATTGATTGAACTGAACTGAATATTCCATTGTGTATATGTACCACATACACACATTCTTTATCCATTCATCTGTGTTGGACACCTTGGTTTCTTCCATATTCTAGCTATTGTAGGTTGTGCAATGAACATGAGATACAAGTGTCTTTTTCAATTTTGGTTTCCTCAGGGTATAGGCCAAGGAGTGGTGTTGCTGGGTTGCTGGGTCATATGGTGGTTTTATTCCTAGTTTTTTAAGGAATCTCCATATCATCTTCCATAGTGGCTGTATCAAATTACATTCTCACCAATGGTGCAAGAGCATTCCCTTTTCTCCACACCCTCTCCAGCGATTATTGTTTGTAAACTTTTTGATGATGACCATTCTGATGAGTGCAGTTTTTATGTACAAAAGGCACTTGCATATTGGACGGCAAAGTTAAGAACTTCACATTTTAGGAGTTCTGTACCATTTTGTCTTCAATTTTATTTTAGGTATGCATATTTAATCTATATATGGCCATAATAATATTTTTTGCAGCCAAAGAGGGAGAAGCTCTATACAGTCAGCAAAAACAAGACCGGGAGCTGACTGTGGCTCAAATCATGAACTCCTTATTGCCAAATTCAGACTTAAACTGAAGAAAGTAGGGAAAACCACTAGACCATTCAGGTACGACCTAAATTAAATCCCTTATGATTATACAGTGGAAGTGAGAAATAGATTTAAGGGCCTAGATCTGATAGAGAGAGTGTCTGATGAACTATGGACTGAGGTTCGTGGCATTGTACAGGAGAGAGGGATCAAGACCATCCACATGGAAAAGAAATGCAAAAAAGCAAAATGGCTGTCTGAGGAAGCCTTACAAATAGCTGTGAAAAGAAGAGAAGCAAAAATCAAAGGAAAAAAGGAAAGATATAAGCATCTGAATTCAGAGTTCCAAAGAATAGCAAGGAGAGATAAGAAAGCCTTCCTCAGTGATCAATGCGAAGAAATAGAGGGGAAAAAACAGAACAGGAAAGAGTAGAGATCTCTTCAAGAAAATTAGAGACATAGAGGGAACTTTTCATGAAAGATGGGCTCGATAAAGGACAGAAATGGTATGGACCTAACAGAAGCAGAAGATATTAAGAAGAGGTGGCAAAAATACACAGGAGAACTGTACAAGAAAGAGCTTCATGACCCAGATAATCACGATGATGTGATCACTCACCTAGAGTCAAACATCCTGGAATGTTAAGTCAAGTGGGCCTTAGAAAGCGTCACTGTGAACAAAGCTAGTGGAGGTGATGGAAGTCCAGTTGAGTTATTTCAAATCCTGAAAGATGATGCTGTGAAAGTGCCGCACTCAATATGCCAGCAAATTTGGAAAACTCAGCAGTGGCCACAGTACTGGAAAAGGTCAGCTTTTATTCCAATCCCAAATAAAAGCAATGCCAAAGAACACTCAAACTACCCGCACAGTTGCACTCATCTCACACACTAGTAAAGTAATGCTCAAAATTCTCCAAGCCAGGATTCAGAAATATGTGAATTGTGAACTTCCAGATGTTCAAGCTGGTTTTAGAAAAGGCAGAGGAACCAGAGATCAAATTGCCAACATCCACTGGATCATCAAAAAAGCAAGAGAGTTCCAGAAAAACATCTATTTCTGCTTTATTGACTATGCCAAAGCCTTTGACTATGTGGATCACAATAAACTGTGGAACATTCTGAAAAAGATGGGAATACCAGACCACCTGACCTGCCTCTTGAGAAACCTATATGCAGGTCAGGAAGCAACAGTTAGAACTGGACATGGAACAACAGACTGGTTCCAAACAGGAAAAGGAGTACATCAAGGCTGTATGTTGTCACCCTGCTTATTTAACTTCTATGCAGAGTACATCATGAGAAACGCTGGGCTGGAAGAAGCACAAGTTGGAATCAAGATTGCCTGGATAAATATCAATAACCTCCTATATGCAGATGACACCACCCTTATGGCAGAAAGTGAAGAGGAACTAAAAAGCCCCTTGATGAAAGTGAAAGTGGAGAGTGAAAACATTGGCTTAAAGTGCAACATTCAGAAAATTAAGATCATGGCATCTGGTCCCATCACTTCATGGCAAATAGATGGGCAAACTGGTAACAGTATCAGACTTTATTTTTCTGGGCTCCAAAATCTCTGCAGATGGTGACTGCACCCATGAAATTAAAAGACACTTACTCTTTGGAAAGAAAGTTATGACCAAATTAGATAGCATATTAAAAAGCAGAGACGTTACTTTGTCAACAAAGGTCCGTCTAGTCAAGAGTATGGTTTTTCCAGTGGTCATGTATGGATGTGAGAGTTGGACTTTAAAGAAAGCTGAGCACTAAAGAATGGATGCTTTTGAACTGTGGTGTTGGAGAAGACTCTTGAGAGTCCCTTGGACTGCAAGGAGATCCAACCAGTTCATCCTAAAGGAGATCAGTCCTGGGTGTTCTTTGGAAGGATTGATGCTAAAGCAGAAACTCCAATACTTTGGCCACCTCATGTGAAGAATTAACTCATTGGAAAGGACTCTGTTGCTGGGAGGGATTAGGGGCAGGAGGAGAAGGGGACGACAGAGGATGAGATGGCTGGATGGCATCACCGACTTGATGGACATGAGTTTGAGTAAACTCTGTGAGTTGGTGATAGACAGGGAGGCCTGGCATACTGCGATTCATGGGGTCCCAAGGAGTCAGACACGACTGAGTGACTGAACTGAATTTAATTGTATGAGCGTAATAAAACTACACACTGAGGCATACAAAAAATTTTTAGTAACAAGTTTAAAGGATATTCTTACATATTTATTCTAATAGACTTAAGTGTTAGTAATATAGAAAAGAGTTTTAAAAAACTGATGAATTAATATGTTGTTTCTAAAGCTGAACTACTATATGTCTCAAATTCATTAACGGAAATATGATTTTTAATTTTTTTTACTGAAAGTATAATATGTACAATATCCTCATCCACTGAAGTCCCCTAACAACCAATCTAGAAAACTGAGAAAGAATGAGGCACTATTTAAAGAAAGTAACTCAGATAATTCAAAATTATATCAAAATATTATAGTTCCTAAGTTGTTCTTTTTTAACATTAATAGAAATACATTCATCTCATAAAAATTTTTAATTATAACATTTCCAATGATTTTTTCCCTACTATATAGTTCTCTCAAATTTTTAATGAAAATTATAAAACTTAAATTTTCTTCATCTTTAAATAATGCCATCACACAGTATTGATAATGATGCTTAAAATAAAATTGTAAAACTAAAATTAAAATTATAATAAAAGATGTTAAGCAGTACATATTTATACAACATAGGTTAGTGTTTTAATAGCTAAGTAGTACATTATCACATATATTCATGAGTCATTTCATCCTGCTAATTCCAAAACATTTCTGTGGCTTTATTGACCTCATTCACCTGGAATTTGTAATATAATTTACTGTTTTTGAATATTTCTTTTTTTATGCTCTGATTTTATAAATCAATGAAAAATTTCCATCATCTTATATGTATCTAAATCGGTATAATATCTTATTTAAATGAAGAAAATAACTATCATTTTAATGTTGAAGAATTACTTTAACTACTTTAATTTCACAGAAACATGTAATTTCAAAACATTTTTCCGAGTCTTAATTTTTGCTTTGGTAATCTCAGTGTAATTTAAATAGTAAATGTATGCCTTAATATTATACATTTATTTGGTAAAATATTTTTGGACAGAAAAAATTTTCTACTTTTTGAATATGTTAATAGAAAATAAAAATATATCTGAACAGATGCTTATAAATAAAATTCTTAAGACACTCTATCTATAAAATATAAATTCAGAGTATTTTCAATCTTAATGCTATCTTGGTACCTTCATTAATTTTTCTTAGTGAGAAAGAAAAACATAATTTCAAAGTATTTTTACATACACTGTATTGGAAACTAGAAATCAAACTATATGGAAATTCTCACAGGCATTTGGTTTTGTATCTAAACTCTCCAAATGTTCTATTATGGGCTTTCCTTGTGGCTCTGATGGTAAGGAGCCTGCCTGCAATGAGGGAGACCCAGGTTCAATTCCTGGGTTGGGAAGATCCCTGGAGAAGGAAATGACAACTCACTTTAGTTTCTTGCCTGGAAAATTCTGCAGATGGAGGAGGCTGGTGGGCTACAATCCTTGGGGTTGCAAAGTTAGATTCAACTGGGCAACTACTACTGGGCACTGAAATGTGTTAATTATAATACAAACATTCCTATTTCATCTAAATGTTTCACCTATGTGATTACTAACCATTTTAAATTGGTTATACTTAATTTCTTTATTTTCTTTTATTCTTACCTACTAAAAGAGCAAATAAGTACATGCAAGAGTTCAAAGATAATATATAGTTTTGGAAAATTTCCCAAAGAAACCTGTTTTAAGGATCAGGTCACTGAACACTCAACATTGTCTAAGCATATTGCAAATGGCTAAATATAATGCAGGTTTTCAGATTTGGAATTCTTCAGTACATGTAAAGGGTGTGCATGTGAAGAAGGGACCAAAAAAATGAAAAGGCAAAATTTGATAACTATCCAGAGTATTCAGATATCTATAGTCAGTTATTATTGTTGTTGTTATTCAGTCACCAAGTTGTGTCTGACTCTTTGCAACTCTATGGACGGCAGCATGCCAGGCTTCCCAGTCCACTATCTCCTGGAGTTTGTGCAAATTCATATCCATTGAGTCGGTGATGCTATCTACCCACCTCATCCTCTGTTGCCCTCTTCTCCTTTTACCTTCAGTCTTTCCCAGCATCAGGAACTTTTCCAATGAATTGACTGCTTGCATCAGGTGGCCAAAATTGGAGCTTCAGTTTCAACATCAGTGTTCCCAATGAATATGCATTGTTGGTTCCCTTTAGGATTGATTGATCTCCTTTCAGTACAAGAGACTCTCAAGAGGCTTCTCTAGCACCACAATGGTGTGATCATTCACCTAGAGCCAGACATCCTGGAATGCGAAGTCAAGTGAACCTTAGGAACATCACTATGAACAAAGCTAGTGGAAGAAATGGAATTCCAGTTGACCTATTTCAAATCCTGAAAGATGATGCTGTGAAAGTGCTACACTCAATATGCCAGCAAATCTGGAAAACTCAGCAGTGGCTGCAGAACTGGAAAATGTCAGTTTTCATTCCAGCCCAAAGAAATGCAATGCCAAAGAATGTTCAAACTGCCGCACACGCACTCATCTCACACACTAGCAAAGTAATGCTCAGAGTTCTCCAGGCCAGACTTCAACAGAATGTGAACCGTGAATTTCCAGATGTTCAAGCTGGATTTTAAAAGGCAGAGGAACCAGATACCAAATTGTCAACATCTGCTGGATCATCAAAAAGCAAAAGAGTTCCAGAAAAATCTCTACTTTTGCTTTGTTGACTATGCCAAAGCCTTTGACAGTGTGGGTCATGATAAACTGAGAAAAATTCTTAAAGAGATGGGAATACCAGACCACCTGACCTGCCTCTTGAGAAATCTGTATAAAGGTCAAGAAACAATAGAACTGGACATGGAACAATGGTCTAATTCCAAATCTGGAAGGGAGTACATCAAGGTTGTATATTGTCACCCTGATTATTTAATTTATATGGAGAGTACATAATGTGAAATACTGGGCTGGAAGAAGTACAAGCTGGAATCAAGATTGCCAGGAGACTTAGCAACTGGAGTGTACTAGCACTGAGCGACTGGATTGTACTAGCACTACAATTCAAAAGCCTCAATTCTTTGGCACCCAGCCTTCTTTATGTACCACCCCTCACATTTGAACATAACTTGTTTAGTTGCTAAGTCAGTTCAGTTCAGTTCAGTTGCTCAGTGAGGTCCAACTCTTTGTGAACCCGTGGACTTCACACCCCTGGCCTCCGGGTCCATCACCAACTCCTGGAGTTTACTCAAACTCATGTCCATTGAGTTGGTGATGTAATTCAACCATCTTATCCTCTGTAATCCCTTTCTCCTCCTGCCTTCAATCTTTCCCAGCATCAGGCTCTTTTGTTCTTCACATCAGATGGCCACAGTATTGGAATTTCAGCTTCAACATCAGTACTTCCAATGAATATTCAGGATTGATTTCCTTTAGGATGGATTGGTTGGATTTCCTTGTAGTCCAAAGGATTCTCAAGAGTGTTCTCCAACACCATATTTCAAAAGCATCAATATTTTGGTGCTCGGCTTTCTTTATAGTCCAACTGTCACATCCTTACTTGACTAAGGGAAAAACCATAGACTTGACTAGACAGAGCTTGTAGGCGAAGTCATGTCTCTGCTTTTTAATATGCTATCTAGGTTGGTCATAGCTCTTCTTCCAAGGAGCAAGTGTCTTTTAATTTCATGGCTGCAGTCACCATCTGGAGTGATTTTGGAGCCCCCCAAAATAAAGTCTGATACTGTTTCCACTGTTTCCCCATCTATTTGCCATGAAGTGATGGGACCAGATGCCATGATCTTAGTTTTCTGAATGTTGAGCTTTAAGCCAACTTTTTTCACTCTCCACTTTCACTTTCATCAAGAGACTCTTTAGTTCTTTGCTTTCAACCATAAGAGTGGTGTCATCTGCATATCTGAGGTTGTTGATATTTCTCCCGGCAATCTTGATTCCAGCTTGTGCTTCTTCTAGCCCAGCATTTCTCATGATGTACTCTGCATAGAAGTTAAATAAGCAGGATGACAATATACAGCCTTGGCATTCTCCTTTCTCTATTTGGAACCAGTCAGTTGTTCCATGTTAGTTCTAACTGTTGCTTCCTGCCCTGCATACAGATTTCTCAAGAGGCAGGTCAGGTGGTCTGGTATTCCCATCTCTTTAAGAATTTTCCACAGTTTGTTGTGATCCACACAGTCAAAGGCTTTGGTTTAATCAAGAGAGCAGAAATAGACATTTTTCTGGAACTCTCTTGCTTTTTCCATGATCCAGAAGATGTTGGCAATTTGATATCTGGTTCCTCTGCCTTTTCTAAAACCAGCTTGAACATCTGGAAGTTCACAGTTCATGTACTGCTGAAGCTTGGCTTGGAGAATTTTGAGCATTACTTTACTAGTGTGTGAGATAAGTGCAATGACACCCCACTCCAGTACTCTTGCCTGGAAAATCCCATGGACGGAGAAGCCTGGTAGGCTGCAGTCCTTGGGGTCGCTAAGAGTTGGGCAAGACTGAACGACCTCACTTTGACTTTTCACTTTCATGCATTGGAGAAGGAAATGGCAACCCACTCCAGTGTTCTTGCCTGGAGAATCCCAGGGACGGGGGAGCCTGGCAGGCTGCCGCCTATGGGGTCGCACAGAGTTGGACACGACTGAAGCGACTTAGCAGCAGCAGAGAAGAGTGCAATTGTGTGGTAGTTTGAGCATTCTTTGGCATTGCCTTTCTTAGGGATTGGAATGAAAACTGACCTTTTCCTGTCCTGCAGCCACTGCTGAGTTTTCTAGATTTGTTGGCATATTGAGTGTAGCACTTTCACAAAATCATCTTTTAAGATTTGAAATAGCTCAACTGGAATTCTATCATTCCCACTAGCTTTGTTCGTACTGATGCTTCCTTCCTGAGGCTCACGAAGTCAAGTGAGGCTTAGGAAGACATGTTAAGTCATGTCTCACCCCATTGTGACCCCATGGACTGTAGCACACCAGGCTCCTCTGTCTGTGGGATTTCCCAGGAAATAATACTGGAGTGTGTTGACATTTCCTTCTCCAGGGGATTTTCCAGACCCAAAGATCAAACTTGGGTCTCCAGCATTGCAGGCAGATTCTTTAATATCAAGTCACCAGGGAGTCCTGGGCTACATCTAGATCTGTTCAAAATATCTCTTGCATTCTTAAGACTGTTTTAAAACTAACTTGCTATCCAGCTGGCATCTGTCAAAATGTTTCTGCACAGAGGCTTTAAGGTTTGGGAAGTCATATTGAAATATGTATAGGATAGAATTGATTTTCAGGTGTTCTAGGAAAACTCTATCCTTCTCTTATGGGTATAGGAGGTCAGCTTTAATGAAAATAAGGGCTGTGATATTTATACATTGGGTTAAGTCACTCAGTCGTGTCCGACTCTGCGACCCCAGGGACTGTAATCTACCAGGCTCCTCTGTCTATGGGATTTTCCAGGCAAGAATACTGGAGTGGGTTGCCATATTTATAAGGTGTAGTTAAAAGTCGAAATCTCCTATATACACCTAGGGCTTGATTTACTAGTGGTTTTCACCCGTGTATCGTGTTAGCTACATTAGCTTAACTGCATAGCCAAATATGTGTAATCCCTCTCCCTTACTTCTGCCTAAGTGCTCGCAAGACCCACATTTCATTCCAGTTGATCATGATAGCTCAGTTGGTGTTAATGCCTAGCCAGTGTGCATTATGGATTCTGTAGAGATTGTCTACAGAGAGATTGTCTATAGAGATTCTGTAGAGGACTGAGTATCTTTCAGTCCTCTAGAACTTGTCTGTACTCTCTTTCTATTGCTGTCTTTTATTTTCATATTTTAATTAAAAAGCAGTATGTGTATATGCATTGGGAAGTTTGATGAGTCCTTTGAGATATCCAAACTTAGGAAATCTGTGTAGTATTTAATTCAGCTTTTCTTGGTCTAGACTAAGATGAGGTAAGCCAAGAGCCTAGGGCACAAAATGTAGGGAGGCACTCATTTTCAAGAATCTGAGAGTACCTCCTTTAATTCTGTACCTTATTTCCCATCCTAGTCCAAGACTCGCTATCCTTGCAGTTTCAAGTGTCTTTCCAATTATCAACTTGTCTTTGTTGTCTTTCCTGCCTATGTGTTATTACCAACAAGGTACTCTTTATGAATTTTTATTTGCTTTTTCATTTAAATCTATCATACTATTAATGCTGTCAACACTTCTGCCATTAAAATTATTTTAAACACTGTTGAAATAAATAATGCTGTAATCTTACTGAAAAAAAATGAAAAACTGATTGGAAACTGCCTCCAGTGATTTTGTTAATTCCAGAATCCTTCTAGATGAAGAGCATTTTTTTGTTGTTGTTTTGGATCTAGAATTTTGATGCCTCTAATGACAATATCTTTCAAAGTCAGAGGATTAGGGACACTTGAGCAAACTGCTCAGTATAGAATTCTGTATATTAGAGAGTAGTTAAAGCCCTGAAGTGCAAATAATCCTCTTGAAAGGAATACCATTAACATCTGGTCTATAGCACTTTAAAAAATATGCACATAATATTTAGTTGATTATTTTTTGTGTATTAAAAAAGAAAATATGTAAATTGTAAGAGTTTGTAAAAATGTCACCTATTCAGGGTATTAGAAATAATTTCAAGCTTGAAATAACTCTTTTTAACCTGTGTTGATATCCTTCTTGTGTTAGTCTCTGCAAGGATTCATAAACCTAAAAGATTCATTTTAATTGTGATGGCATTTTCCCATGAACTAGTCCATTAAAATCACATTGAGTGAGTTTTCAGGTAAAATGCTCAGCTGTTGGTTAATTCTCAAGCCAAGATAAAATCATTTAACTCCACATATCCTGCTATGATTTAAAGTAACTATCTTAAACACTAGTCAATGAAACTATGAAACTGTTAAGTGTTTTTCTTGGAGGTTTGGCTTGATATCTAGCACAGTAATATATTTTCAATTTAGAAGAACAGAATAAAAAATATAGGAAAATATTTTCTTTTTCTTTAGTAATAAATCTATTTAATTAGTTCTTAAAATAATTTAATATTTCTGTTTACTTCAATCTTTTTTTTCCTAGTGGGAAGGCGAGGATTTTTAAAATTATATCTTTTTTTCTTAAATAATAATTTCCTATATAGCCCATCAATGACAAAGTAATTTTCCTGGATAGAGATTCATTTAAATATAGCATGTTTCTGTAAAGCAATTATCCTCCAATTAAAAAAATAAATAAAATTTAAAAATAAAAATTCTTGATACCAATATTCGTGATATATTGAATGAAGGTCAAAGTGTTTGTCGTTCAGTTATGTCCGACTCTTTGTGACCCCATGGACTGTAGCCCACCTGGCTCCTCAGTCCGTGGAATTCTCCAGGTAAGTAATACTGAAGTGGGTAGCCATTCTCTTCTCTAGGAGATCTTTGCAACCCAGGGTTTGAACCCAGGTCTCCCTCATTGCAGGTAGGTTCTTTACTGTCTAAACCACATAATGGTATTATGATATCTAGATTAGGTAAATCTTACTCATGAATAGGTTTATATCCCCAGATTACTCACAACACAGATATAAAGTCTAATTGTTAATTCAGTTCAGTTCAGTTCAGTCGCTCAGTCATGTCCAACTCTTTGTGACCTCATGAATCGCAGCACTCTAGGCCTCCCTGTCCATCACCAACTCCCAGAGTTCTCTCAGACTCACGTCCATCAAGTCAGTGATGCCATCCAGCCATCTCATCCTCTGTCGTCCCCTTCTCCTCCTTCCCCCAATCCCTCTCAGCATCAGAGTCTTTTCCAATGAGTCAACTCTTCGCATGAGGTGGCCAAAGTACTGGAGTTTCAGCTTTAGCATCAATCCTTCCAAAGAAATCCCAGAGCTGATCTTCTGCAGAATGGACTTGTTGGATCTCCTTGCAGTCCAAGGGACTCTCAAAAGTCTTCTCCAACACTACAGTTCAAAAGCATCAATTCTTCAGCGCTCAGCCTTCTTCACAGTCCATTAATCAGTTTTATAAACATATTGTTATACATTCAGCATTAAATTTTATTATAATGTTTAAATGCACCATTACATAAAACACAGAGTAAGTATGGAACAATGACAAGGATTTTGGAAGCACTAATTTATTTTCAAACTTTAATGTATATTTTCTTGGTAAACTTTATCAAAATTTTTCCTCTTTGAAAATTTCTTCATCTAAAATGGGAATACTCCTACCATATAGAAATATTTTTAAGTAGGTGGTAGTTTAGTCACTGATCCATGCATAACTCTTGAGACCCTGTGGTCTGTAGCCTACCAGGCTTCTCTGTTCATGGGATTTCCCAGGCAGGAATGGAGTGGGTTGGCATTTTTTTCTCCAGGAGATCTTCCCAACCCAGGGATAGAATTGCACTGAAGGCAGTCTCCTGAATTGCAGGCAGATTCTTTACCTTTGAGCCACTAGGGATTCCCATTTTAAAATTGGGCCTGCTATTTTGCAAACCATAAGATATTATGACAATATAAGTGAAACTCACGCAATAAATTACATACAGAATTAAACAAAAGGAAAAAAAATCACCCTAATATAATAAGATAACGTTTATTGAATCTAGTTATACATGGCTGGTGAGCTACATCAGTGTTCAGTCTTTATACAGAAAGCAATTAAAATGTATATATATATTTCCCATTTTCCTCCATGATTTTAGAGTTCTAGAGAAAGCATTACTAGCATTCCTTGAGGGAAAAAAAGAATAGAACATACAAAAAAGAATGGAACAGGTGGATAGATGTACAGATATAGATGCTAATTAGTTATTCAAAAGGAAATCCTATCATTTGCACCAACATAGATGAATCTTGAGAACATTATGCTGAGTGGAACAAGTCTGAGAAAGACAAGTACTGCATGATCTCACTTACTATGTGGAATCTGGAAAAAAAAATTGTAAAAGCAGAGATCAAGATGATAGTTGGCAAAGGTTTGAGTCGGGGTAAGATAATGGGGAAAGTGGTCAAAAGGTACAATGTCCAAATATAAGATAAATGACTCCTAGGGATGTAATGTTGTTGTTGTACAGTCCCTCAGTCATGTCCTACTCTTTATGAGCCCATGGACTGCAGCATGCCAGGCTTCCCTGTCCTTCACCATCTCTCGGAGCTTGCTCAAACTCATTTCCTTTTAGTCAGTGGTGCCATCCAACCATCTTGTCCACTGTCATTCCCTTTTCCTCCTGCCTTTAATCTTTCCCAGCATCAAAGTCTTTTCTAATGAGTCAGCTGTTCATATCAGATGGCCAAATTACTGGAGCTTCAGCTTCAGAATCTGTCCTTCCAATGAAGATTCAGGACTGATTTCCTTTAAGGTTGACTGGTTGGACCTCCTTGCAAGGGATCCAAGGGATTCTCAAGAGTCTTCCCTGACACTACAGTTCAAAAACATCAATTCCTCGGTGCTCAACCTTCTTTACGGTTCAGTTCTCACATCCATTCATGACTACTGGAAAAACCATAATTTTGACTACATGGACCTTTTGTCAGCAAACTCATGTCTCTGCTTTTTAATGTATTGTCTAGGTTTGTCATACCTTTTCTTCCAAGAAGCAAGGGCTTTTAATATCAGGGATGCAGTCACCATCTGCAGTGATTTTGGAACCCAAGAAAACAATGTCTGTCACTGTTTCCATTGTTTCCCCATCTATTTGCCATGAAGTGGTGGGACTGAATGCCATGATCTTAGTTTTTTGAATGTTGAATTTTAAGCCATCTTTTTCACTCTGCTCTTCACCTTCATCAAGAGGCTCTTTAATTCCTCTTTGCTTTCTGCCATAAGGGTGGTTGTCATCTGCATATCTGAGGTTATTTATATTTCTCCTGGCAATCTTGATTCTAGCTTGTGCTTCATCCAGTCCAACATTTCATCATGTACTCTGCATATAAGTTATATAAGCAGGGTGCCAATATACAGCCTTGACATGCTCTTTTCCCAATTGGAACCAGTACATTGTTCCATGTTTGGTTCTAACTGTAATGTACAGCCTGATGACAATAGATAATAATGTACTGTGTGCTGAGTCACTCAGTCGTGTCTGACTCTTTGAAACTCCATGGACTGTAGACCACCTCTGTCCATGGGATTCTCCAGGCAAGAATACTGAAATGGGTTGTCATGTCATGCCTTCCTCCAGGGCATCTTCCCCACCCAGGAATCGAACCCAGGTCTCCTGCATTGCAGGCAGATTCTTTACCAGCTGAGCCACAAGGGAAGCCTGATGGTATTATAATATTATAGTATTACAGATAACAATACTGTACTGTATATTTGTAAATTGCTAAGAGACTAGATCTTAAAAGTCCTCATCACAGGAAAAATCAGTTGTAAATATGTGAAGTGTGTATGTTAATTAACCTCATTGTGGTGATCATTTCACAACATATGCCTGTATCAAGTCATCTTGTTATATACATTAAACTCATACAGTGTTGTAAGTCAATTATACCTCAGTAAAACTGGATAAAGAAAATTCCAAATACAAATACATTTTTAAGTAACCTTGTTAAGTGGAAAAATAATTCTGTTGATGGAGTTAAAGATTCAGTATTGCTAATTTACTAGTCTTCCCCATTTGAACTATAGAGCTGATGGAATTCCAATTAAATTCCCATCATATTTTTGCATATGTTTGCACACTGATTCTAATATTTATGTGGAAAATCAAAGGATTTTAAGTAGCCACAACAACTTTAAAAAAAAAAACAAAATGGAAAGACTCAGAGTATCCACTTTTAAATACTGTTATGAAGCTACAGTAATCAATACTATATGCAGAAAGAACTAAGGGATTTTTTTTTTTTCCCTTTTTTCTTTACACAGTGAGAAGCTGGCAGGGATCCTGAAGGTAAACTACATAAAACGTTGGTGGCCTCCCTAACACTGCTGCTGCTGCTGCTAGGTTGCTTCAGTCGTGTCCAACTCTGTGCGACCCCATAGACGGCAGCCCACCAGGCTCCCCCGTCCCTGGGATTCTCCAGGCAAGAACACTGGAGTGGGTTGCCATTTCCTTCTCCAATGCATGAAGGTGAAAAGTGAAAGTGAAGTCACTCAGTCGTGTCCGACTCTTAGCGACCCCATGGACTACAGCCTACCAGGCTCCTCCGTCCTTGGGATTTTCCAGGCAAGAGTACTGGAGTGGGTTGCCATTGCCTTCTCCTTCCTAACACTAGGACCCCCAGAGTGCATAACTTTCATGATACTCCACACTTAACTGCCAGCAGTTGTTCAGTTACAGTTTATGTCTACCTACTTGTACCAGTGCCAGCAGTGGCTTCTGCACCAAGTAAGTTGTGATTTTCTGTGAATCTCCAAATCTGAGTCTCTGTTCAGGTTTTCAGGCCACACCTTATTCTTTGACCTCAATTCTCTGAGTTGTCTTTCAGCTTATTAGCATTTTTTTAATTGAAAGAATGACACTACATGCCAGAGCAGAAACATAAACATTTATTTTTAGAAACGAGACTCAAGGAGACTTAAAATTTTCAAATGTTATTCTATGCAAAATATTTTTCATTGTATCTCACAAAAGTCTAATAATGGAATGAACACTTCTAATTGATTTTGTATTGTATTATTAACCATATTTATATCTAAGAAAGCTGTACAATGTGGAAAGTGCTGCTTTAGTTTGTTGACTATCTGGAAAATGGAATCTGTCTAATTTGATGATTCATTTTAAATACATTTGAATAATCTATTCTGTGCAAGTTCAAAGGGATTATTGGCATTGCACTAGATTTTTCATATGTATATATGCATAATCCCCAACCTTAGAATCACCTTCAAATACTTTATGTTTTATCTCTATCCAGACATTTCTATTTACCCTTAAGGGATTTTATTTTAGTTTTTAATGTTCAGAGATGGTGTTAAAATGAAATTCCTAGACAGGAGTGAAGTAGAATGTTCATTGGTAACATATCTACATCAAAACCAAATCAGGAAAAGAGAAAACAATTCTGAAATCTTCATAGATACTGAGGGGATTGGCAGTTTTCTGCTAAGGCAGGAACACTCATGCTGGTCTGGATATCAAAACTACCAACAGTCATAGCAAGACTGATTGCAGTTTTTGAGCCATAGAATGTATTTGAAAAGCCAACCATTTTGAGCCTTACACGTCCATTTATGATAAAAACCCTCCATAAAGCAGGAATAGAAGGAACATACCTCAACATAATAAAAGATCTGTATGACAAACCCTCAGCAAACATTATCCTCAATGGTGAAAAATTGAAAGCATTGCCCCTAAAGTCAGGAACAAAACAAGGGTGCCCACTCTCACCACTACTATTCAACATAGTTTTAGAAGTTTTGGCCACAGTAATCAGAGCAGAAAAAGAAGTAAAAGGAATACAGATTGGAAAAGAAGAAGTAAAACTCTCATTGTTTGCAGATGACATGGTCCTCTACATAGAAAACCCTAAAGACGCCACCAGAAAATTACTAGAGCTATTTAATGACTATAGTAAAGTTGCAGGATATAAAATCAACACACAGAAATCCCTTGCATTCCTAGACACTAACAGTGAGAAAATAGAAACAGAAATTAAGGAAACAATTCCATTCACCATTGCAATGAAAAGAATAAAATACCTAGGAATATATCTACCTAAAGAAACAAAAGACCTATATATAGAAAACTATAAAACACTGGTGAAAGAAATCAAAGAGGACACTAATAGATGGAGAAATATACCATGTTCATGGATCAGAAGAATATAGTGAAAATGAATATACTACCCAAAGCAATCTATAGATTCAGTGCAATCTCTATCAAGCTACGAACGGTATTTTGCACAGAACTAGATCAAATAATTTCACAATTGGTATGGAAACACAAAAAACCTCGAATAGCCAAAGCAATCTTGAGAAAGAAGAATGGAACTGGAGGAATCAACCTGCCTGACTTCAGGCTCTACTACAAAGCCACAGTCATCAAGACAGTATGGTACTAGCACAAAGACAGAAATATAGATCAATGGAACAAAATAGAAAGCCCAGAGATAAATCCACACAGCTATGGTCACCTTATCTTCGACAAAGGAGGCAAGAATATACAATGGAGAAAAGACAATCTCTCTAACAAGTGGTGCTGGGAAAACTGGTCAACCACTTGTAAAAGAATGAAACTAGAACACTTTCTAACACCATACACAGAAATAAACTCAAAATGGATTAAAGGTCTAAATGTAAGGCCAGAAGCTATAAAACTCCTAGAGGAAGACAGAGGCAAAACACTCTCCAACATACATCACAGCAGGATCCTCTATGACCCACCTCCCAGAATATTGGAAATAAAATAAAAATAAACAAATGGGACCTAATTAAAATTAAAAGCTTCTGCACAACAAGGAAACTATAAGCAAGTTGAAAAGACAACCTTCAGAATGGGAGAAAATAATAGCAAATGAAGCAACTGATAAAGAATTAACCTCAAAAATACACAAGCAACTCCTGCAGCTTAATTCCAGAAAAATAAACGACCCAATCAAAAAGTGTGCCAAAGAACTAAACAGACATTTCTCCAAAGAAGACATACAGATGGCTAACAGATACATGAAAAGATGCTCAACATCACTCATTATCAGAGAAATGCAAATCAAAACCACGATGAGGTACCATTTCACGCCAGTCAGAATGGTTGCGATCCAAAAGTATACAAATAATAAATGCTGGAGAGGGTGTGGAGAAAAGGGAACCCTCTTACACTGTTGGTCGGAATACAAACTAGTACAGCCACTATGGAGAACAGTGTAGAGATTCTTTAAAAAACTGGAAATAGAATTGCCATATGACCCAGCAATCCCACTGTTGGGCATACACACTGAGGAAACCAGAATTGAGACGCATGTACCCCAATGTTCATCACAGCACTATTTATAATAGCCAGGACATGGAAGCAACCTAGATGTCCATCAGCAGAAGAATGGGTAAGAAAGCTGTGGTACATATACACAATGGAGTATTACTCAGCCATTAAAAGAATACATTTGAATCAGTTCTAATGAGGTGGATGAAACTGGAGCCTATTATACAGAGTGAAGTAAGCCAGAAAGAATAACTCCAATACAGTATATTAATGCATATATATGGAATTTAGAAAGATGGTAACAATAACCCTGTATGCGAGACAGCAAAAGGGACAAAAATGTATAAAACAGTCTTTTGGACTCTGTGGGAGAGGGCAGGGTGGGATGGTTTGGGAGAATGACATTGAAACATCTATATTATCATATGTGAAATGGATTGCCAGTCCAGGTTCAATGCATGATACAGGGTGCTCAGGGCTGGTGCACTGGGATGACCCAGAGGGATGGGATGGGGAGGGAGGTGGGAGGGGGGTTCAGGATGGAGAACACATGTACACCTGTGGTGGATTCATGTTGATGTATGGCAAAACCAATACAATATTGTAAAATAATTAGCCTCCAATAAATAAATAAATAAATAAACTTAAAAAAAAAAGTCATCAAGTCATTGACGGTTACATTTTAAATTTTATACACAGCTGTCACACACACAGATACACACACACATACATATTTCTTTGGGAAGATTGAAACAGAGTATTTTGCTTTCTTAAATAGTATTTCAATTATAAACTAATCTTATCAGGTTAATCTTCTTTTATTAATATACACACCAATAATAATTATGTCATTGTCATATAGACCTTGTTTTATGGACTATGGCTTCTTGATATTCCAAATTAGACCTTTCAGCGCCAGACCTTTCCAAAATCCACAAATTATCAAACTCATTCCTAAAATACCAAAGTAAAATTCAAAATTCTTGGCCAGTCATTCTACTCTGTTAATGATCAGATTTCTGGTAACCTTCAGTTCAGTTCAGTTCAGTCGCTCAGTCATGTCTGACTCTTTGTGACCCCATGAACTGCAGTACACCAGGCATCCCTGTCCATCACCAACTCCTGAAGTCCACCCAAATCCATGTCCATTGAGTCAGTGTTGCCATCCAACCATCTCATCCTCTGTTGTCTCCTTCTCCTCCTGACCTCAATCTTTCCCAGCATCAGGGTCTTTTCAAATGAGTCAGCTCTTTGCATCAGCATCTGGTAACCTTAAGTTTTATTATATAGGGAATGTACAATTCATACACACATAGTATACTGGTTTGGAGATACAAGTTTATCCTCTTACCGAACTCAAATGTATTAGACTTTTTTTGTAATAATAAAATTGTGTTGTTTTCTTCATGTCAATCTCAAGCAATGTTCTTTACTGTTATTTCTAGGTATTTTATTGGTGTTGCTATTTAAATGTGAAATCTTTTTTCCATTAAATTTTCTGGATAATGCATAAAGATATTTGCATATATTTATCTACTTTCTGGACACTTTATTAACATTATTATTTTGGAAGGTATAGACTTTTTTCTGGCATCATGGCATTTGCAAAATTGTGTGACTCAATTGACAGAACTACTTAGTATTGTAATTTGAAATAGATACAGGTTCCTCTCTTGCTGTTGGCTCAGTCAAAGCCCCAAAATTGATTCAGTTCTTGTCAATATGGAGGACATGCATGATGCTCTGTACATTGACCACAGAGTCTAGCCTTTTTCATACTTTACTCTGGCAGAGAAGGAATGTAAATATAACTCTAAAGCTAGTAAATGTGTCCTGTTGTCTGTCCTAAAGGAATGTAAATGACTTCTGATTCCCATCCTGGTCTGGGGTAATAAGACCACATTAGTAACCATTTGCCAGTGTTCAGGGTTGTGTGATATGTCTCAGTAAGATACTACATATGTTAGAGAAGCTATGATAGAGGCTATCACGTGGTTAAAGTTAGACCAGACCACTGTAATCCGCTATGATATATTTGCTTTTGCAGGGGCCAGAACATTGAATTAAGTGAGTTATGACAGGGATTCATTTCAATATTAGCACACACAACATACAATCCTATTAAAAATCAGTGATCTGAATAAAAAATTTTCTGAAGGTGTGCAGACGATGAAAAGATACATGTAAAGATGCTCAACATTATTAATGCTGTGGGAATGAAACTCAAAATCATAATGAAATATCACCTCATGTTATAATGGCTAATCAAAAAGACAAGAAATAAGAAGTGTTGGCAAGAATGTGGAGAAAAGAGCCCTTATGCATTGTTGGAAATGTAAATTGATGGAGTCACTGTGGAAAACCATAAGGAAGTTTCTCATAAAATTAAAAATCAGTTCAGTTCATTCACTCAGTGTGTCCAACTCTTTGCGATCCCATGGACTGCAGCAGTCAGGCTTCCCTGTGCACCACCAACTCCCGGAGTTCACTCAAACTCATCTCCATAGAGTCGGTGATGCCGTCCAAATATTTCATCCTGTGTAGTCCCCTTCTCCTGCCTTCAATCTTTCCCAGCATCAGGCTCTTTTCAAGTGAGAACTTCAACATCAGCCCCTTCAATAAACACTCAGGACTGATTTCCTTTGGGATGGACTGGTTGGATCTCCTTGCTGTCCAAGGGATTCTCAAGATTCTTCTCCAACACCACAGTTCAAAAGCATCAATTCTTTGGTGCTCTGCTTTCTTTGTAGTCCAAATCTCACATCCATACATGACTACTGAATAAACTATAGTTGTGACTAGAGGGACCTTTGTTGGCAAAGTAATGTCTCTGCTTTTTAATATGCTGTCTCGGTTGGTCATAACTTTCCTTCCAATGAGTAAGCATCTTTAAATTTCATGGCTGCAGTCACCATCTGCAGTGGTTTTGGAGCCCCCCGCAAAAATAAAGTCAGCCACTGTTTCCATTGTTCCCCATCTTTTTACCATGAAGTGATGGGACCAGATGCCATGATCTTAGTTTTCTGAATGTTGAGATTTAAGACAAGTTTTTCACTCTACTCTTTCACTTTCATAAAGAGGTTAGAGCTATGCTAAATTCAGTTCAATTCAGTTCAGTTGCTCAGTCATGTTCAACTCTTTGTGACCCCGTGAACTGCAGCATGCCAGGCCTCCCTGTCCATCACCAACTCCCGGAGTTCACCCAAACTCATGCCCATCGAGTCGGCGATGCCATCTAGCCATCTCATCCTCTGTGCTCCCCTTCTCTTCCTGCCCCCAATCCCTCCCAGCATCAGGATCTTTTCCAATGAGTCAACTCTTCGCATGAGGTGGTAAAAGTACTGGAGTTTCAGCTTCAGCATCAGTCCTTCCAATGAACACCCAGGACTGATCTCCTTTAGAATGGACTGATTGGATCTCCTTGCAGTCCAAGGGACTCTCAAGAGTCTTCTCCAACACCACAGTTCAAAAACATTAATACTTTGGCACTCAGCTTTCTTCACAGTCCAATCCTCCCATCCATACATGACCACTGGAAAAACCGTAGCCTTGACTGCACAGACCTTTGTTGGCAAAGTAATGTCTCTGCTTTTGAATATGCTATCTAGTTTGGTCATAACTTCCTTTCCAAGGAGTAAGTGTCTTTTAATTTCATGGCTGCAATCACCATCTGCAGTGATTTTGGAGCCCCCAAAAATAAAGTCTGACACTGTTTCCACTGTTTCCTCATCTATCTCCCATGAAGTGGTGGGACCAGATGCCATGATCTTCGTTTTCTGAATGGTGAGCTTTAAGCCAACGTTTTCACTCTCCACTTTCACTTTCATCAAGAGGCTCTTTAGTTCCTCTTCACTTTCTACCATAAGGGTGGTGTTATCTGCATCTGAGGTTATTGATAATTCTCCCGGCAATCTTGATTCCAGCTTGTGCTTCTTCCAGCCCAGCATTTCTCATGATGTACTCTGCATAGAAGTTAAATAAGCAGGGTGACAATATACAGCCTTGACGTGCTCCTTTTCCTATTTGGAACCAGTCTGTTGTTCCATGTCCAGTTCTAACTGTTGCTTCCTGACCTGCATATAGGTTTCTCAAGAGGCAGATCAGGTGGTCTGGTATTCCCATCTCTTTCAGAATTTTCCACAGTTTATTGTGATCCACACAGTCAAAGGCTTTGGCATAGTCAATAAAGCCTTGTTACTAAAGGAAGGTGAGTTCAATACCATATCTAATAAAACTAGCATGTTCTATATTGAAGTTGTTGCAAATTTCTCTGTTTGTTGTGCACCCTAAAGTCTGATTAATAGGGTAGACATTATAAATAGTAGAGTGTGCAAGACATAAACATCTACATAAGTTTTTTTCAAGAGAAGCAGAAAATAAAGTGGTTCTGAAGAATGAAAAGGAGCTAACTGAAGCAGGAGAAGTGACCTTGTGGTTAGCTGATATATGTAAAACTACAGATATTATTAGAAGAAGATACAATATACTAGTGACTTTAGATAGAAGTGGCCACAACTTTTGATGGCTGTTTGATGTACAGCTAAAGAAATGGAAAGGGCAAAGGTAACTCTATCTCTTTTGAAGTTCCTACTGTTGGCTTCCTTTCCTTAGTCTGTCCCTAAAGATTGGATTGGAGTCTTGCAGAAATGTTTTCCTGGCCTATTTCTCTTATTTCTCAGCATTCTGCTGCTGCTGCTTCTGTGCATCTTTTTATTTCTCTACACTTATGTTCCCATGCCCCAAATTTGTATTTCTAGCTCAGACATCATATCAAATGCTAATCAGTTTAACCCAGCCAATCAGTGGTCTACTGTACTTGGATTTTTTATTGAGACCTCCAATTTAACAACTTAAGATGTTTCCTACTTATCCTCCAAATCTAGTATTCCTTCAATATTGCTTTACCAGCATATATCAATAGCATTCTTTCAGGATGAAGGAGGATTATGGTCATTATTGATAAACTTTTCATTTTTTTATGTTTGCGATTTTTTACACAAGTTTTGAAGTTCTTATAAATCAAGCAGAAAAACTATTCCCCATGTAGAAAAATAAGGAACATAAATATTAAAATAATGTTGCAGTGATGATTGGAAATAGTTGACAGACAACATGTAATTAATTCATATGATTTAGTAGATATGTGATCACTTATAATGGTTTTCAAGGAAATTAACTCAATTTTTTCAAAATGAAAAATTTTAAATGAAATTAGAGACATTACTTTGCCAACAAAGGTCCGTCTAGTCAAGGCTATGGTTTTTAACAGTGGTCATGTATGGATGTGAGAGTTGGACTGTGAAGAAAGCTGAGCACCAAAGAATTGATGCTTTTGAACTGTGGTGTTGGAGAAGACTCTTGAGACTCCCTTGGACTGCAAGGAGATCCAACCAGTCCATTCTGAAAGAGATCAGCCCTGGGATTTCTTTGGAGGGAATGATGCTGAAGCTGAAACTCCAGTACTTTGGCCACCTCATGCGAAGAGTTGACTCATTGGAAAAGACTCTGATGCTGGGAGGGACTGGGGTCAGGAGGAGAAGGGGACGACAGAGGGTAAGATGGCTGGATGGCATCACTGACTCAATGGACATGAGTATGAGTGAAATCCGGGAGTTGGTGATGGACAGGGAGGCCAGGCGTGCTGCAATTCATGGGGTCACAGAGTTAGACATGACTGAGTAACTGAACTGAACTGAAATGAAATCACTTATTTAAATTGTTACAGTTATTCTTACTAACCATAACTCTAATCTTGGTTCAGATACTTATGGCTGAAGTATCTGATATTTTATTAAAAAAAAAAGCTATCACAATATTTAAAAGCTTTTCCTGGTCATTTTCTTTTCAATTGCAACTTAACACATTTTAGGTCATTATCTTTGAGGATTCAATTGTCATAACTTTGATCTCACTACAGAGAGAGAGAAAAGTGTTTGCTATATTGACAATTAATTAATGGCCTTAGGACTGAAGTGTTTTGGAGATATTTAAAATGAGGAGGGACACAAGCATGAGGAAAATTATTGTTTAAAAGCAATCTCAGAAAAGTCTTTACTATAATTCAAATGTTCCAACAGGTAATCTTTTATATGGTTGTGAAGTCAAATGTTGTTTCTGTTTGCTATATCATCACTGCTCATGATATAATGTTGTCAATTCTAACTTCTACAAACTGCAAACTGTGTAGTCATTATTAATTTTCTCTAATTGGTTCATAAGACATGATAAATTCAGCAGTGGTTTTGATTTCTTTTAAGACACATTCCAAGTTGTTTCATTAAAAATTATGTTACTAATGCAGGGAAAAAAGATAATTCATAAAATGATGATTCTGAATCTGTGATTATATAAATAAGATAGTTTTTAAAAAGTCTATCAAAATTTCATATTTTCTTTAGAAGATTCTCAGCAAGCTCAAAGTTTGAGATACAATTTATGCTATCAAAGCATATAAAATATATTATTTCCCTACTAATAAAATAGGGGAAAAGATCAGTTGTATCCCATTAATTGAATTCAATATACAATTGAATGTGATTACATACCCTATTTTATTTTTAAATAATATCCTTGTAAGTACTTCTGCCTGAAAGTCAGTTTTTTTTTTTCTTTTTGCTTTATTTACTGATTATCACACTTCAAGCTTTAACATTTTATATTGGAGTATAGCCAATCAACAGTTTTGAGATAGTTTCAGATGAACAGCAGAGGGACTCAGCCATAGCTTACAGGTGTGTACTCCCATCCAGGCTGCCAAATAACACTGAGCAGAGTTCCCTGTGCTATATAGGAGGAAGTTCATTATCCATTTTAAATATAGTGATGTGTACATGTCTGTCCCAAACTCCCTATCAGTTTCTTCCCCATATTTTCCCCCTTGTCAGACATAAGTTTGTTCTCTGTGAGTTTGTTTCTGTTTCATAAATAAGTTTATCTGTAAATTTATTTTTAGATTCTGGTTATACATGAATATTCCCCTTAATTGATCAAATTTCATTATCAAATTGAATGCTTTATTGACATTTAGAATAGATTTTAATTTTTAACTATTAGAGATATATATGAAATTATTTTTAAATCTATCTTTTGCTTATGGTAATCTAGCCAGCTATGTGGTTGCAGTGCTACAGACCTATGAACTAAATTCATTGTGAACAAAAAAGCAGACAAAAACCCAAATTGGCTCCAACACATATTCATAATTTTACTGTGCGTTCTACTGAAACCTGGACATTAATCTATCTTTCCACAGTTTGGTTCTTATCAACTTGGTACATGATTAATGGTTTTATATGAAAGTAACTATAATACAGTGATAATGGAATAGGCCTTTCTGTTTTTGGTCTAATGTTCACCATCTTTCTCACCATGGGCGAAAAACTTTCTTTTATACTATGCCTTCCTGTGCCATCTTTCATACTTGGTGTAACTTATACTTCATTGGTTTATCTTCTTCCCTTCACCTTCACAATTCAGATAAAAATTACTAAGAGGTCCTAATTAACACCAGGAAGCTTCGTAGGCGATGTAAACAACCCACCAGCGAATGCATGAGACATAAACACAGGTTAGATCCCTGGGTCAGGAAGATACACTGGAGAAGGGCATGGCAATCCATTCCAGGATTATTGCCTGGAGACTCCCATGGACAGAGGAGCCTGGCAGACTATAGTCCATAGGGTCACAAAGAGTTGGACACAACTAAAGCGACTTAGTGTACATATTATCAAAATGCTACCTTTCACATATGTCTGTTCTTAAAGGCCTAGTCTAAAATTCTTCAATGATTTGGTCATCACTTCTATGGTAGTACCATTGTTTCAGCCTTCAATTTAAACCATGTCCCCTCTGTGAAAGATAATTCTAATTTCTCCTATTGGAGACTAGCTTCGCAGATTCTTCACGATTGTTCTCCCCATCTCTTAACCTGCACAGTTAAAATATCAAATGTGTACTGGCCTGAATGAAGCATCTATTTGAGAAATTCCATTCTCATAATGAGTTTTAACCCATGCTATTTTTGTTAGGAAACATCTTAGGACTGCTGGTTTCTCCTTTAGAGGGGTTGGATGATGGTTCACTATACCAGGGACTGTGAGGTCACTCACTCCCTGTTTATGAGTCTAACTGTAAACATATTTGCGTTGCATTCTCCAGGCTCTGCTTTCAAGCTATCATGACATCATACAAAGTTGATAGAGCAATAAAGCTAGAAGTAGTTTGCTAATTTTCTATACTGACAATGAAAAAATAATTTAATAATGCACATGTCATCTTAATTAAAATCCTTTTTAAAATAATACCTCTGAACAATGAAATCAATCTTTGTTAATATTTGGATAATATAATGAGAGATTTCTTGCTATAAAGAAATAAAATCATCAGATATATCTTAAATCTGCATATAATTGTTTTGAATTTTCATTATTCCTTGATTACCATTTTATTTAATGTAAATTTTGCCTTTAGTGTGATCATAATTTCTATTATATGAACTCCCACAGTTTGTACATAAAGACTTTTTTTGGTAAAGATTTTCTACCTACCAGTGCTTTCACTTTGGACCAATACTGAATAGAGCTAAAAGAAATATTTCAGCTACTCGTAATTGATATTTTTGAATCATGGTGTGGGAGAAGACTCTTGAGAGTCCCTTGCATAAACAAGGAGATCAAACCAGTCAATTCTAAAGGAAATCAACCCTGAGTATTCATTGGAAAGACTGATGCTGAAGCTGAAGCTCCAATATTTTGGCCACCTGATGCGAACAGCCAACTCATTGGAAAAGACCTTGATACTGAGAAAGATTGAAGGCAGGAGGAGAAGTGGACAACAGAGGATGAGATGGTTGGATGGCATCACCGACTCCATGGACAATGGTTTGAGCAAGCTCTGGGAGATGGTAAAGGACAGGGAAGGCTGGTGTGCTATAGTTCATGGAGTCACAAAGAGTCAGACATAACTTAGCAACTGAACAACAGAAACAAATGAATATTTGGATGTTTTCTTTCTAAGATATTTAAAAAAATAATTGCACTTTATGGATTTGCTTAAAACATCTAAATAAATATAAAAATATGTTGTTAGAGTTTTATTTCACAGTTATTCTCATTAAGAAGATATATATTATTTCCTTTAGAAAGAGATGGCCATATATTTTAAGTTGTGACACTCAAAGGATTATGTTTTGAAGATTACAGCCCAGATAAATATCCACATATTATTAAAGTTGGATTTTTTAACTGTATAAACATACATACACATGCACACACACATATAAATGTAAAGAATATATGTGTGAATATATATATGAATTAATCAGTGGCAACCCATGTCAACAACAGTTTAAATCAACTGCAGCCAGTATATAAAGGAAGACTAATTATTTACTTCCAGAGTTACAAATCTGTTCATACTTAAGAAAATAAAGCATATTTTTCATATTGTCACCCTTTAAACTTTTACTGTAATAAATTCAGTTTTTTACTCATATTTTCTTTCATGAAAGTTTATCATACTTACTATTCATATAGGAACAAAGATGACTTCCAATGAGACTTATAAGTAATTTTAGAATGATGCAATAGCATTTCACTGCAGGTTGTATTAGGGTTGTAAATCTTTTCTATTCTAGGAAGGATCATACCCAAAAGGAGATTTCTCAGAAATGGCAGCAAAGCCTCCCATGACAGATTGGATATCGCATGTTCGGCAGAATCTCTTTGTCTTGATACCTAGCTTTAGAAAAGCCAAGTGTGTCTAAAATGTTAAAAAAGAAATGTCTAAAAGGGTGTTTTAAAGAACCTTCAAGGATTTTGAAGGTCTAACACTTAAAATGTTTATCACAAAAATTTGTCAGACTCCTTCTGACTTTTTCATTTTTCTCACACAATTTAAGAAAGTATTGATCTTTTCTTATAGCCATGCATGGTTGGTGCTGACTTTGAATATATACCTAGCAATTTTCTAAAGTCCATCAGGAAATAACAGAAATCCTCAAAAACAAAAAATGCAAAAATACTAAATTTTCCATTTATTTGACAATTTTACATTCTGTTGGCCAGTATATTTTGAGTTAAAGACATGTGTCTTGTTTTGTTATGATTTATAATCCAGAATGCTAGAGTGCCTTGTTTACATACTTAACAATCCTGAAAAATGAAGTTGTATTCTTCAATTGACAGTACCACATAAATACACAAGTGGAATAAACTCCTATTATAATAAACATGATTACTTAGATGTTACTATATACACTGTATTTTACGGATTACATTTTAAAGTCAATCAATGTCAACTGGTACAGAAAACTATTGAATCTCTTAGTATATTGCAGAATTAATAATTTCCTGTCGAAGAGTTGAAGTTCCCTTTGTATAATTTTGGAGGAAAAATTCATTAGTCTGACATACAAATTTGACTTGTTAAAACAGCATCTAAACCACTTATGCTTAGACATTAGCAGTTTTTCTCTTTCCATAGGTGAGATTATATATATGAAAGGTTAGTTGTCATTGGAATAGATTCCTTAAATGTGTCATAGAGAAATCAAATATTTGGATTCATCAAAAGCTGGAGTTTTGCTAGACACATGCAACCAAAAAATTTAGAGAAGTGAGGGAGATTAGGACACTGGTAAGAATATGTTACTGAAATGATAGACCATAGGATATCAAATTAAATAGAAGGGAAGTGAAGAAAATAGAGGAGGAATGGATTTAGAAAAAGCAAAAAGATCAGTACTTTTGTGATTGTGACCTAAATTTTAGCTTTGGGCATGGGTTATTCAAGTGGAGAAAAGGAGGTCACTTGAAATGAGATTGTGAAGAGGTTGACAGGGAAGGCTTTAGGATTTGTAATACAGTTAATTATTGGAGTCCCCTAAATTAATGGCAAGGCTTGAGGTGAGGACGGAAATTGAGCCTGTGTTCAATGGATGTGGTGAACAGGACTGCATGAAAAGGAATAAGGGAAAAGTTCCAGTGTACACTGGAACTCACCATCTAAGGAGATTGCAGGGAAGTAGTTTCCTCATTTGACACAGAGGATCTGCTGGTTTGGAAGAGCAGTTCCGGAGAGCACAATGAATAATTTGTAGATGTGGGAGGATATTAAAAGTGTTATGAACCAACCAGATAAATTAGATAAGTTAGAAAGATTACTGCTGTGGTCAGTGGGTGTGGAGGAAGTAGAGGGTTGCTAACTGAGATGAGGGATTTAGTACTTTATTCTCTGCCTATACTTTGATTTATGAATATTCTAAATAAAAGCCTCAGGATAAAATTAAACGTTTAAAAATAAAATAAAATTTTTAAAAAATTAAACGTTTAATCACCAAATAGTTTTTATTGTTCAAAAAATCCAAGATAAAGTCTAAAACTTTTGTATGTATGAATTTCTTTTTGTTTCAATGACGCTCTGAACAGAATTTTAGGTAATCTTGTTTAATAGGAATTTTAGCTGAATTTTTGCTCTAAGAATCATTGGCCACTGCTTTATTTCTTTAAGGTATTTCCTTGAAAAGAGAGAGAGAAAAGACAGTGTTGGCAAAAGCAGGGGATTTTCTTTGTCTTGAATATGTAAACAGATATCAGGCTATAAATAAACATGGATGTTAATAACATAATAACAGAGAAGAGATTTCTTAAGAGAAATTTTCAATATTTTCAACTTCAGAGATAAACTCATTTACTCTTACATGGCATCTATACTTGAACCCACAGCCTCTTCTTTTTCTGTCACATTCATTTTTTCCCCTTGTCGGTCTTGCTTTGATTTTGCAGCTGCAAAGCATGCCTATTCTTTCCAACTGCCATTATCTTCTTGATATCTGTGGTCCCTTAAGAGGCAATTTACAAAAGTACTAAGGCTTTCAGTCATCCAGTCTTCATCTTGATCTCTTACAATCCACTTTCAGCCCTGTATCCTCACTTAAGATTTCTTTAGCTACTGCCTTTATGAAATAAACTGGTCTGTGTTTCCTATACATTCCTAAACTCTCAATCTCCTTATAAATACCTACTCATGATCTAATTGTCACTACGTTGTTATCCTTATCATATCTTTATATTCTTCTTACTACTCCACTTCAAAAATGTCTCAGTCAGATATCTGTTCAGAATAAAATAATTCTCTTTCCTGTTATAATACCAGCAACTTTACCAGTGATTTCTCAGTTTTATTCACTGTACAGAATATATTTACCATTTATTACCCTTTCATGTTCTCTTCTATTCTCTTTCCACTGGTCTTCATCTTTTCTCATGTCTTCAATTACTATACGATCAATTCCAATTCCATGGGTCTTTCTACCCATGACATGTTCTGCTTTATTCAATTCACTATCTATACCTTTACTTGTGACATCTTCCTGTATGTTCCATTGCCATCTAAAACTTAATGTGACAAGGTCAGACTCTTGAAATTTCCTGCTAAGCACCCTTCCACTCTTCCCAGCTCCATTACTCTCTCAATTTTATCAGTGTGAAACTTGGGCATTAACCTTAATACTTTTTTAATCTCTCCCTCAAGGCCTTATTAACTGTTTTGCCCTGTATAATCTCTATAAAGATACTTCTTTCTTTATCCCTTGATAAAAATTCTACAAATGTCCTCATTTTTATGCTTGAGTATTGTGTATTCATTTCCCCTGATGTTCTGATTTCTCATCTATTATAGTATTTTCTCATAGCACATTTGCATATTTTATTATTGAATTTAATATTGCTTTTCCATTAAAAAAACCATGCTTGTTATATTTTTTTTAAATAGTATCCTGAAGGAAAAAAAAAAAAACAAGAGAAAAGATATACATTCACATCTTTACTTCTGCACCTATTCATGTATATTTCTATGTGTTTTCTAATAATACTAATATTTTCTAATAAGATATTCTTCAGTATCTCATGGCCCTTATGTGTGTGTGTGTATATATATATGTGTATATGTATATATATATATATATATATGATACATATGTATTGGGTATTTTTTTTCTCTTACTGATATCTAATTTAAGAAAGAATAATTCATGGGATTTGTTTATCCTTAATAAGCATGAATTCTATAAATGAAGTTATTCTACTGTAAGACTCCAAATGTTTCTAAGATGTGAGAATATACAATAATGTGTCCAACTCCTATAAATGACTCAAAATATTGAAGTTGACTTACTTGAGGTTTTGGAATATGTGTTTCTTTGGATAAAATATACTAATTCTTTTGTAATTTTTCTTTATTAATCCTCTAATTCCTTCTATGTTTTTTTACACATTATCTTGAGGCTCATTCCCATATTTTATTGTTTTCCTGTTATAAGTATTTTATATAATCACAGCCTTAAAATTAATAAAATAATATAGTTTAAATAATAACTCTTAAAGAAAATCTCTCAGCAGTGTTATACTGCTTTTTAAACTGTAGGTAGTAAATTGAATTCCTCTGCAGACAAAGTTTGAGTTTTATTTTTCTGGATTGTCTTGAAATATCTAAGCAATATTTATACTAATATACATAAATTACGTGTTTTGTAAAATAGAAAGTACTTATGACTGAAATAGAAAATGGAAAGTTTATGTAAAAGTCGCTCCTAGGTCTTATATTAATAAAGTTTAATTCCAATTACCATAAGAACCTTCACAGAGTTTAAAATTAGATATAGTTTCAGGACACCATATATGTAATAAGAATATATATCAGTATATTTTATCTTAATATTTGTTTTATGTAGGGATATGGAATGGCAACCCATTCCAGTATTTTTGTCTGGAGAACCCCACAGACAGAGGAGCCTGGCAAGCTACAGTCCATGGGGTCGCAAGAGTTGGACATGACTTAGCAACTAAACCACCACCATGGATATGTGTGTGTGCATGCATAATTATTTATACATAGTTGCCAGTTCTGTAGTATTGTTATATTACTGTAGAAGGGATATAAAGGCTTTTTCTGTGTAGTGATCTAAAAAAAAAAAGATTTACTAAATTATTTCTGTGTCCAGTGTGCTGCCATACTTAAAAAGAGAAAACGAAAGTGAACTCGTATCTGACTCTTTGCTATCCCATAGATTGTAGCCTACCATGCTCCTCTGTCCATGGGATTTTCCAGGCAAGAGTGCTGGAGTAAGTTGCCATTTTCTTCTCCAGAGGATCTTTCTGACCCAGGGATTGAACCCAGGTCTCCTGGATTGTAAGTAGACAATTTACTGTCTGAGCCACCAGGAAAGTAACTGCTATACTTAAATAATTGCAAATACCCAATAACCTTTTAGGCCTGGATTTGTTATACTCCCATTGGAATTAATTAACGTGATCTAAAATATTATTAAGATTAATGCCTACTTTGTATGTTATAAATGAGAAACCAGTGCTTGACATTCTAATCAAATAAATGAATTTTCTTTCTTCTTTGGCTTCTCTTGTGGCTTAGCTGGTAAAGAATCCGCCTGCAGTGTTGGAGACCTGGGTTCAATCCCTGGGTTGGGAAGATGCCCTGGAGAAAGGAAAGGCTACCCACTCCAGTATTCTGGTCTGGAAAATTCCATTGACTGTATAGTCCATGGGGTTGCAAAGAGTCAGACAGAACCGAGTGACTTTCACTAACACATGTATTCCTCCAGAGTTCCCACTCATGAAAGTTGAGCTTTTAATGACATATAGTGCTGGAGAAGGAAAAAAAAATAGAGTCAGATTTCAGAAATTTCACTAGGTAGACAAGTATCTGTCATATAGTAACATTTATAGACATTTCTTTTATGAATTAAAGGAATGATATCCTCTGCCTATTTCTGGAAATCTAGATATATGTACTCAAACTCCTTGCATAAAAGCTTTCAAATGAGTTCTGGGTAAGTATTATAACAGCTGTATTTTAAGTTGGCAGAAAAATGAATTCAGTCATTTCACAGTGTTAATTCACTTGCATAATGTAAACATGAATTTTGGTAAACTATTTTCATTTTATTATACAAACTGCCAAGTCAACAGAGATGTGTGAATCTTAGTTATAGGAGCTATTTTCTTTAAAAGATTTTGTATTATAATTCCACACTCAATGATTATATTCTTTATTCTTTTTCTTTGCTAAAACAAATTGAACATGTTTTTCAACATGGTTTGCAAGATGAAATCTAAACATAGAAAAAACTAGACAGGACCTGGCCATCACATTCTGTCTTGTTTAATTATAGCCTAGCTAACTTAACCTTCTTCATGCATTTGTAAACTACTTGAGGAATTTGAATTGTATATATTTTTTCAAGCTTTATAAAACATTATTTAAAAACTAAAGATCTTGATTCAAGAGATATTAAGAGATGAAATAAAGTACCACACTCTGGAAATAGTATTTGCTTAGACTTTCTAAAGGATATCTGTCATACCCCTATTTGGTTTATAATTATACGTTAATGTAAAGTTCAATTCTGCAATCACTGTGTACCTTTTAAGGGTAACATGAATTTTGCTGTTCCATGTTTTATTCCTATTCACTCTTTTAACTCATCCTAAATATCATATCATAAGGGATATCATTTCTAACTGTAAAACTAGGTCCAGACCCTCATCCCCTTTTAAGCTGCACAGCACTACCTACTTCCCCAATTGTAACTTACCAATTTTGAATTTCTTCTCAAACATGAGACTCATATCGCACTTATTCCCTTGTTGTCTATGACCAGAAATTAAGTTAAGATTTATAGGAACAGTCATGAATATATGGAACAATTCTGTAATCTATCAACTTGGCAATATCCATCAAAATAAACATTTTAATCATTTTGACTCAGAAAATCATGAATTACTCATAAAATCATGATAAAGACAAGTACAAAAATGTTTGTTTTATTACTGCTCCCAAAAAAGTCTAAATATACACCCCTAAGTTATGTATGATGTTTATGTATGTGTGTGTGTATATATATATATATTTGTATTTTTAGTGAAGTATGATTAACTTAGAATATTGGGTTAGTTTTAGTGTTTCATATAATGATCCAATGATCTTACATTTGATGTAAGATGATCTTACACTGGATCATTACAAAATGATCACTATGATAAGTGTAGTTACCATTTCATCTGTCACTATACAAAGTTATTAAAATATTATTGATATATACCTTATGCCGTGCAGTGCATTCTTGTAATACATCTGTACCTCTTAATTCTTTTCTCCTGATTCTTCTATCTCCCTATCACCATCCCACTGACAACCAATATATTACTCTCTGTATGTATGTGAGTTACAGTTTTATGTTTTGATTTTTTCATTATTTTGTATAGCTGATATACGTGTGTGTGTGTGTGTGTGTGTGTGTGTATCACATACTCTTTAACCATTCATCTATGGATGGTGGACATTAGACTGCATCAATATCTTAGCAATTGTAAATAATGGTGCAGAGAACACAGTGGGTGCATTTATCTTCTTGAATTAGGGTTTTTGTTTTCTTCAGATAAATACCCTGGAGTGGAATTTCTGGGTGATTATGGTATCTCTATTTTTAAATTTGTTGAGTAACCTGCATACTATTTTCCATAGTGACTGTAACAGTTTAATTTCTCACCATTTGCATGAGGGTTCTGCTTTCTCCACATCCTGTCACACACTTGTTATTTTCTGTCTTTTTGACAACAATAATAGCTTTCCTTACAGGTGTGATGTGATATGTCATTGTGGTTTTGATTTGCACTCTTTGGTAATTAGTGGTATTGAGCATTTTTCCATATGTCTGTTGGCCATGTTTACATCTTCTCCGGGAAAATGTCTATTGCTGTCCTCTGCTGAATTTAATTAGGTTATTTTGATGCTAAGTTGTATAAATTATTTATATATTTTGGATAATAACACTTTATTGCATATATTATTTGAAAATATCTTTTCCCATTAGTGGGTTGCCCATTTATTTTGTTGATGATTTTCTTCGCTTTGCAAAGACATTTTACTTTAATACAGTGACATATGTTTATTTTTGCTTTTGTTGCCCTTGTATGAGGAAACATGTATATTGTCACCCTGCATATTTAACTTATATGCAGAGAACATCATGAGAAATGCTGGACTGGAAGAAACACAAGCTGGAATCAAGATTGCGGGGAGAAATATCAATAACCTCAGATATGCAGATGACACCACCCTTATGGCAGAAAGTGAAGAGGAACTAAAAAGCCTCTTGATGAAAGTGAAAATGGAGAGTGAAAAAGTTGGCTTAAAGCTCAACATTCAGAAAATGAAGATCATGGCATCTGGTCCCATCACTTCATGGGAAATAGATGGGGAAACAGGGGAAACAGTGTCAGACTTTATTTTTGGGGGCTCCAAAATCACTGCAGATGGTGACTGCAGCCATGAAATTAAAAGACGCTTACTCCTTGGAAGGAAAGTTATGACCAACCTAGATAGCATATTCAAAAGCATATTCATTACTTTGCCAACAAAGGTCCATCTAGTCAAGGCTATGGTTTTTCCTGTGGTCACATATGGATGTGAGAATTGGACTGTGAAGATGGCTGAGCGCCAAAGAATTGATGCTTTTGAACTGTGGTGTTGGAGAAGACTCTTGAGAGTCCCTTGGACTGCAAGGAGATCCAACCAGGCCATTCTGAAGGAGATCAGCTCTGGGATTTCTTTGGAAGGAATGATGCTAAAGCTGAAACTCCAGGACTTTGGCCACCTCATGCGAAGACTTAACTCATTGGAAAAGACTCTGATGCTGGGAGGGATTGGGGGCAGGAAGAGAAGGGGATGACAGAGGATGAGATGGCTGGATGGCATCACTGACTTGATGGACGTGAGTCTGAGTGAACTCCAGGAGTTGGTGATGGACAGGGAGGCCTGGCGTGCTGGGATTCATGGGGTCGCAAAGAGTCGGACACGACTGAGTGGCTGAACTGAACTGAACTGAACTGATCCAAAAAGATACTGTTAAGAGAGTTTTCAAAGAGTTTATCGTTTATATTTTTTCTAGAAGTTGTATGGTTTCACATATTACATTTGCATCTTTAATCAAATTTGACTTGATTTTTGTATATGGTGTAAGAAAGTGATCTATTTTCATCTTCTCTGTATAGCTGTCCAGTTTTCCCAGAATAATTTGTTGAAGATACTGTCTTTTTCCCAATGTATATTCTTGCTTCCATTGTCATAGATTAATTGGCCATATAAGCATGGGCTTGTTTCTTGGCCCTTGGTTCTTTTCATTGATCTATGTTTCTAATTTTGTGCCAGTACCATGCTATTTTGATTATCATAGCTTTGTAGCATTTTTTGAAATCAGGAGGTATGATGCCTTCATCTTTGTTTTTCGTTCTCAAGCTGTTTAAACTATTTGGAGTCTCTTCTGGTTCTAAACCACTTCCCTGGTAGCTCAGAGGTTATAGCGTCTGCCTGCAATGCGGGAGACCAGGGTTCGATCCCTGGGTTGGGAAGATACCCTGGAGAAGGAAATGAGAACCCATTCCAGTACTCTTGCCTGGAAAATCCCATGGACGGAGGAGCCTGATAGGGGTTGCAAAATGTCGGACACGACTGAGCGACTTCACGATACAAATATGTATGGTTCTCTACATATTTCAGAATTTTCTAGTTCGGCTGCTGCTGCTGCTGCTGCTGCTAAGTGGCATCAGTCGTGTCTGACTCTGTGCGACCCCATAGACGGAAGCCCACCAGGCTCCCCTGTCCCTGGGATTCTCCAGGCAAGAACTCTGGAGTGGGTTGCCATTTCCTGCTCCAATGCATGAAAGCAAAAAGTGAAAGTGAAGTCGCTCAGTCATCTCTGACTCTTGGCGACCCCATGGACTGCAGCCTACCAGGCTCCTCCGTCCATGGATTTTCCAGGCAAGAGTAATGGAGTGGGGTGCCATTGCCTTCTTCGTTTCTAATTCTAGTTCTTTGAAAATGCAATGGGTATTTTGATAAGGATTGCATAAAATAATTAGAATTATTTGGGTGATATGGACATTTTAACAATAATAGTAATTTCACTCTTTAAGCATGGGGCATACTTTCATTTATTTATATCATATTTAATATTTAATCATGTATTACAGTCTTCAAAATACAGGTCTTCCAAATTCTTGGTTAAATTTGCTCCTAGGTATTTTATTCTTGATGTATTTTAAATGAAATTGTTTTCTTCATTTCTTTTTTTTTTTAATTTTTATTTTATTTTTTTAACTTTACAATATTGTATTGGTTTTGCCATATATCAAAATGAATCCACCACAGGTATACACGTGTTCCCCATTCCGAACCCTCCTCCCTCCTCCCTCCCCATATCATCCCTCTGGGTCGTCCCAGTGCACCAGCCCCAAGCATCCAGTATCGTGCATCAAACCTGGACTGGCGACTCACTTCATATATGATATTATACATGTTTCAATGCCATTCTCCCAAATCATCCCACCCTCTCCCTCTCCCACAGAGTCCAAAGGACTGTTCTATACATCAGTGTCTCTTTTGCTCTCTCGTATATAGGGTTATTGTTACCATCTTTCTAAATTCCATATATATGCATTAGTATACTGTATTGGTGTTTTTCTTTCTGGCTTACTTCACTCTGTATAATAGGCTCCAGTTTCATCTACCTCATTAGAACTGATTCAAATGTATTCTTTTTAATGGCTGACTAATACTCCATTGTGTATATGTACCACAGCTTTCTTATCCATTCATCTGCTGATGGATATCTAGGTTGCTTCCATGTCCTGGATATTATAAACAGTGCTGTGATGAACATTGGGGTACACGTGTCTCTTTCAATTCTGGTTTCCTAAGTGTGTATGCCCAACAGTGGGATTGCTAGGTCATAAGGCAGTTCTATTTCCAGTTTTTTAAGGTATCTCCACACTGTTCTCCATAGTGGCTGTAGTAGTTTGCATTCCCACCAACAGGATAAGAGGTTTCCCTTTTCTCCACACCCTCCCCAGCATTTATTGCTTGTAGACTTTTGGATCACAGCCATTCTGACTGGCGTGAAATGGTACCTCATAGGGGTTTTGATTTGCATTTCTCTGATAATGAGTGATGTTGAGCAATTTTTCATGTGTTTGTTAGCCATCTGTATGTCTTCTTTGGAGAAATATCTATTTAGTTCTTGGCCCATTTTTTGACTGGGTCATTTATTTTTCTGGAATTGAGCTAAGGAGTTGCTTGTATATTTTTGAGATTAGTTGTTTGTCTGTTGCTTCATTTGCTATTATTTTCTCCCATTCTGAAGGCTGTCTTTTCACCTTGCGTATAATTTCCTTTGTTGTGCAGAAGCTTTTAAGTTTAATTAGGTCCCATTTGTTTATTTTTGCTTTTATTTCCAATATTCTGGGAGGTGGGTCATAGAGGATCCCGCTGTGATGTATGTCGGAAAGTGTTTTGCCTATGTTCTCCTCTAGGAGTTTTATAGTTTTTGGTCTTACGTTTAGATCTTTAATCCATTTTGAGTTTATTTTTGTGTATGGTGTTAGAAAGTGCTCTAGTTTCATTCTTTTACAAGTGGTTGACCAGTTTTCCCAGCACCACTTGTTAAAGAAATTGTCTTTAATCCATTGTATATTCTTGCCTCCTTTGTCAAATATAAGGTGTCCATATGTGCGTGCATTTATCTCTGGGCTTTCTATTTTGTTCCATTGATCTATATTTCTGTCTTTGTGCCAGTACCAAACTTTCTTGATGACTGTGGCTTTGTAGTAGAGCCTGAAGTCAGGCAGGTTGATTCCTCCAGTTCCATGCTTCTTTCTCAAGACAGCTTTGGCTATTCAAGATTTTTTTTATTTCCATACAAATTGTGAAATTATTTATTCTTGCTCTGTGAAGAATACCGTTGGTAGCTTGATAGGGATTGCATTGAATCTATAAATTGCTTTGGGTTGTATACTCATTTTCACTATATGATTCTTCCAATCCATGAACATGGTATATTTCTCCATCTATTAGTGTCCTCTTTGATTTCTTTCACCAGTGTTTTATAGTTTTCTATATATAGGTCTTTAGTTTCTTTAGGTAGATATATTCCTAAGTATTTTATTCTTTTCGTTGCAATGGTGAACGGAATTGTTTCCTTAATTTCTCTTTCTGTTTTCTCATTATTAGTGTATAGAAATGCAAGGGATTTCTGTGTGTTGATTTTATATCCTGCAACTTTACTATATTCATTGATTAGTTCTAGTAATTTTCTGGTGGAGCCTTTAGGGTTTTCTATATAGAGGATCATGTCATCTGCAAACAGTGAGAGTTTTACTTCTTCTTTTCCAATTTGGATTCCTTTTATTTCTTTTTCTGCTCTGATTGCTTTAGCCAAAACTTCCAAAACTATGTTGAATAGTAATGGTGAAAGTGGGCACCCTTGTCTTGTTCCTGACTTGAGAGGAAATGCTTTCAATTTTTCACCATTGAGGATAATGTTTGCTGTGGGTTTGTCATATATAGCTTTTATTATGTTGAGGTATGTTCCTTCTATTCCTGCTTTCTGGAGAGTTTTTATCATAAATGGATGTTGAATTTTGTCAAAGGCTTTCTCTGCATCTATTGAGATAATCATATGGTTTTTATTTTTCAATTTGTTAATGTGGTGTATTACATTGATTGATTTGCGGATATTGAAGAATCCTTGCATCCCTGGGATAAAGCCCACTTGGTCATGGTGTATGGTCTTTTTAATGTGTTGTTGGATTCTGATTGCTAGAATTTTGTTAAGGATTTTTGCATCTATGTTCATCAGTCATACTGGCCTGTAGTTTTCTTTTTTTGTGGCATCTTTATCAGGTTTTGGTATTAGGGTGATGTGGCCTCATAGAATGAGTTTGGAAGTTTACCTTCCTCTGCAATTTTCTGGAAGAGTTTGAGCAGGATAGATGTTAGTTCTTCTCTAAATTTTTGGTAGAATTCAGCTGTGAAGCCGTCTGGACCTGGGCTTTTGTTTGCTGGAAGATTTGTGATTACAGTTTCAATTTCCGTGCTTGTGATGGGTCTGTTAAGATTTTCTATTTCTTCCTGGTCCAGTTTTGGAAAGTTATACTTTTCTAAGAAATTGTCCATTTCTTCCACGTTGTTCATTTTATTGGCATATAATTGCTGATAGTAGTCTTTATGATCCTTTGTATTTCTGTGTTGTCTATTGTGATCTCTCCATTTTCATTTCTAATTTTATTGATTTGATTTTTCTCCCTTTGTTTCTTGATGAGTCTGGCTAATGGTTTGCCAATTTTATTTATCCTTTCAAAGAACCAGCTTTTGGCTTTGTTGATTTTTGCTATGGTCTCTTTTGTTTCTTTTGCATTTATTTCTGCCCTAATTTTTAAGATTTCTTTCCTTCTACTAACCCCGGGGTTCTTCATTTCCTCCTTTTCTAGTTGCTTTAGGTGTAGAGTTAGATTATTTATTTGACTCGTTTCTTGAGGTATGCCTGTATTGCTATGAATTTTCCCCTTAGGACTGCTTTTACAGTGTTCCACAGGTTTTGGGTTGTTGTGTTTTCATTTTCATTCATTTCTATGCAAATTTTGATTTATTTTTTAATTTCTTCTGTGATTTGTTGGTTATTCAGCAGCGTGTTGTTCGGCCTCCATATGTTAGAATTTTTAATAGTTTTTCTCCTGTAATTGAGATCTAATCTTACTGCATTGTGGTCAGAAAAGATGCTTGGAATGATTTCAATTTTTTTGAATTTACCAAGGCTAGATTTATGGCCAGGATGTGATCTATCCTGGAGAAGTTTCCGTGTGTGCTTGAGAAAAAGGTGAAATTCATTGTTTTGGGATGAAATGTCCTATAGATATCAATTAGGTCTAACTGATTTATTGTATCGTTTAAAGTTTGTGTTTCCTTGTCAATTTTCTGCTTAGTTGGTCTATCCATAGGTGTGAGTGGGGTATTAAAGTCTCCCACTATTGTTGCATTATTGTTAATTTCTCCTTTCAAACTTGTTAGCATTTGTCTTACATAGTGCGGTGCTCCTATGTTGGGTGCACATATATTTATAATTGTTATATCTTCTTCTTGAATTGATCCTTTGATCATTATGTAGTGACCTTCTTTGTCTCTTTTCACAGACTTTGTTTTAAAGTCTATTTTATCTGATATGAGTATTGCTACTCCTGCTTTCTTTTGGTCCCTATTTGCATGGAAAATCTTTTTCCATCCCTTCACTTTCAGTCTGTATGGGTCCCCTGTTTTGAGGTGGGTCTCTTGTAGACAACATATGTAGGGGTCTTGTTTTTGTATCCATTCAGCCAGTGTTTGTCTTTTGGTTGGGGCATTCAACCCATTTACATTTAAGGTAATTATTGATAAGTATGATCCTGTTGCCATTTACTCTTTTGTGTTTCCTGTCTAGGGAATATCCTTTAGTATGTTGGAGAGCTGATTTGGTGGTGCTGAATTCTCTCAGCTTTTGCTTGTCTGTAAAGCTTTTGATTTCTCCTTCATATTTGAATGAGATCCTTGCTGGGTACAATAATATGGGCTGTAGGTTATTTTATTTCATCACTTTAAGTGTGTCTTGCCATTCCCTCCTGGCTTGAAGAGTTTCTATTGAGAGATCAGCTGTTATCCTTATGGGAATTCCCTTGTGTGTTATTTGTTGTTTTTCCCCTACTGCTTTTAATATTTGTTCTTTGTGTTTGATCTTTGTTAATTTGATTAATATGTGTCTTGGGGTGTTTCGCCTTGGGTTCATCCTGTTTGGGATTCTCTGGGTTTCTTGGACTTGAGTGATTATTTCCTTCCCCATTTTAGGGAAGTTTTCAACTATTATCTCCTCAAGTATTTTCTCATGGTCTTTCTTTTCGTCTTTTTCTGGGACCCCTATGATTAGAATGTTGTAGCATTTAATATTGTCCTGGAGGTCTCTGAGATTGTCCTCATTTCTTTTAATTCATTTTTCTTTTTTCCTCTCTGATTCATTTATTTCTACCATTCTATCTTCTAATTCACTAATCCTATCTTCTGCCTCTGTTATTCTACTATTTTTTGCCTCCAGAGTGTTTTTGATCTCATTTATTGTATCATTCATTATATATTGACTCTTTTTTATTTCTTCTAGGTCTTTGTTAAACCTTTCTTGCATCTTCTCAATCCTTGTCTCCAGGCTATTTATCTGTGATTCCATTTTGATTTCAAGATTTTGGGTCAATTTCACTATCATTATTCAGAATTCTTTATCAGGTAGGTTCCCTATCTCTTCCTCTTTTGTTTGGTTTGGTGGGCATTTATCCTGTTCCTTTACCTGCTGGGTATTCCTCTGTCTCTTCATCTTGTTTAAATTGCTGAGTTTGGGGTGTCCTTTCTGTATTCTGGCAGTTTGTAGAGTTCTCTTTATTGTGGTGTTTCCTCGCTGTGTGTGGGTTTGCACAGGTGGCTTGTCAATGGTTTCTTGGTTAGGGAAGCTTGTGTCGCTTTTCTGGTGGGTGGATCTGGATTTCTTCTCTTTGGAGTGCAATGAAGTGTCCAGTAATGAGTTATGAGATGTCTATGGTTTTGGGGTGACTTTGGGCAGCCTGTATATTGGATCTCAAAGCTGTGTTCCTGTGTTGCTGGAGAATTTGCATGGTATGTCTTGCCCTGGAACTTGTTGGCCTTTGTGTGGTACTTGGTTTCAGTGTAGGTATGGAGGCATTTGATGAGCTCCTGTCAATTAATGTTCCCTGGAGTCAGGAGATTCCTGGAGTCAGGGTTTGGACTTAAGCCTCCTGCTTCCATTTATCGGTCTTATTTTTACAGTAGTCTCAAAACTTCTCCTTCTATACAGTACCATTGATAAAACATCTAGGTTAAAGATGAAGTTTCTCCACCGTGAGGGCCACCCAGAGAGTTTCACAGCATTACATGGAGAAGAGAAGAGGGAGGAGGGAGTTAGAGGTGACCCAAATGAGATGAAGTGGAATCAGTAGAGGAGAGAGCAGGCTAGCCAGTAATAACTTCCTTATGTGCACTCCACAACTGGACCACTCAGAGATGTTCACAGAGTTATACAGAGAAGAGAAGTGGGAGGAAGGAGACAGAGGTGGCCAGGAGGATAAAAGGGGGGAATGAAAAGGAGGGAGACAGATCCAGCCAGTAATCAGTTCCCTAAGTGTTCTCCACCGTCTGGAACCCTCAGAAATTCACAGAGTTGTGTACAGAAGAGAGGGGTTAGGGAGGAGACACAGGTGACCTGGTGGAGAAAAAGGAGAGTCCAAAGAGGGACAGAGCAGTCAAGCCAGTAATCTCTCTCCCTAGTAAAAAATGGGTACTGAAGATTGGGTTCTTAAAGGTACAAAATTGGTAACAAATACCTAAAAGCAAAAATTAAAAATCTAGAGTAGAGTTTGGAATTTCAAAAATACAATGTTAAAGAAAAGAAGAAGAAAAAGAAAGAGAAAAAAAACATACAAACAAACAAAAACAAACAAAGTCACAAAATTTATAAAGAAAATATAAGTACAAAGTTGATAACAAATACCAAAAAGCATAAATTAAAAATCTAGGGTAGAGTTTGGAATTTCAGAAATACAATGTTAAAGAAAAGAAGAAGAGAAAGAAAGAGAGAAAAAAAAAGTCACAAAAATTATTTAAAAAAATATAGGTACAAAATTGATAACAAATACCAAAAAGCTAAAATTAAAAATCCAGAGTAGAATTTGGTATTTCAAAAAAAATACAATGTTAAAGAAAAGAAGAAAAAAAAAAAGAAAGAAAGGGAAAAAGAAAAAAAAAACAAGGTCACAAAAATTATAAAAAATATATATACGAAGTTTGCTTTTTAAAAAAAATAGGGTTTTTTTGTTTGTTTGTTTTTTGCAAAGTAATAGTAGGCTATAAAAATGAAAGTTAAAGGAGTAATAGAGGACTTAAAATTTTTTTAAAAATTTAAAAAAAAAAAGAAAGAATGATCATAAAAATAGTAAAAATATATCTAGGACTTTCTTTGGTGTTGTTGTGAGTATTGTGGGGTCAGTTCATTTTCGGCTAGTTCCTTGGTCTGGCTTATATTTCTCAAGATCTATAGGCCCCTTCCTATGTAGTCCCTACTAACAACAGGGTTTTAATCTATTGCCTGTCGCTGCCAAGGCGGTTCCCTCTGTTATAGCTTCTTCTGTTTGCTGGTCTCTTCAGTGTCTGATTTCCACCCTGATACAAAGAGGGCGGTGGTGGACACTTTTTTTTTTTTTAGGCTCACTTGTTCAGTCGCGCTGTGGGGAGGGAGGGACGCTGCAAACAAATAACACTGGCGTGTGCTCGCATTGCCTCAGCCACACTGGGCCTGCCCCAACTCAGAGCGCATGTAGCCTGCCTGCGCACACTGCTCAGGCTCTAGGTTGCTCTGCTGGGAACCATCTGCGGCCAGCCCTGGCCTGCTTGTGCCTCCCAGGTCTAAGACGCTCAGGTTCAGGCACTCTGGTAGTCCTCAGAGGCGCAGACTCAGTTGGGCCTGCGTTTTGTGCCCTCCCCAGGTCCGAGCAGCTCAGGTGATGAGGTGTTTGGAGAGCGCAATTACTGCCACTTATCCCCTCCCTGCTGCTCGGTTATCTGGGTGTACAACTGGCGCACATTCTCAGGCAGATGTTGACCGTCCAGAACCCCAAGAAGTTTTAGTTAGCAAAGAAGCCTGCTTACAGTTTTGTAGATAATGTGTCTCTGAGGCTGCGATTGCCCCCTTCCGGCTCTGGCTGCCTGTCACGAGAGGGGGATGGTCTGCAGCCGGCTATTTCTATTCAGTCTTTTGTTCCGTGCACAGGCCTGGTGGTGTCTTAGGTTAGGGCTGGCTTTTCGTGTAGTAGATATCCCACAGTCTGGTTTGCTAGCCCAAATTAGTTCGCTCAGATAGTGCTTGGGGCATTCAGGCCAGATCCTTACTCTAAGCGATGCAGCCCGTGCTGCGCCTCCCTGCCCAGCCCCCTCTTGCTAGTGGTGGGTTCAGGCGTCTGCGCTGCTTCTCCGCTGGGGGAGTTACCATAAGGCTCGTAATCTGTGGGTTTTAATTGTTTATTTATTTTTCCTCCCTGTTATGTTGCCCTCTGTGCTTCCAAGGCTCAGCACAGACTCAGCAGTGAGAATCTTTCCCGGTGTTTGGAAACTTCTTTTTAAGACTCCCTTCCCGGGATGGAGCTCTGTCCCTCCCTTTTTTGTCTCTTTTTTTTGTCTTTTATATTTTTTCCTACCTCCTTTCAAAGACAATGGGTTGCTTTTCTGGGTGCCTGCCAGCATTCAGAAGTTGTTTTGTGGACTTCACTCGGGTTTAAATGTTCTTTTGATGAGTTTGCGGGGGAGAAAGTGTTCTCCCCGTCCTACTCCTCTGCCATCTTAGCTCCTTCTCCATTTCTTTTTATGATAGTTTATTATTAGCATTTTAAAATACAGAGAATTTTTTTCAGTTACTTTTTTCCAGATTTTTTTCAGTTGTATGTTATTGTGAGATACTGAATATAGTTCCCTGTGTTACATATTGAATTCTTGTTACTTATCTATTTTATGTATGGTAGTTTGTATCTGTTAATCCCATAGTTCTAATTTATCCTTCCCCCACTTCTCTTTCCCCTTTGGTAACTGTAAGATTGTGTTTCATTTCCATGAGTCAATTTATTTTTTGTATATAGATTGTGCTGTATTAATTTTTAGATTCCATGTATGTGTTATATATCAGTCTATCTCTGTCTGACTTACTTCCCTTAGCATGGATGTTCTCTCAATCCATTCATGTGCTACAAATGGCAATATTTCACCTAAATGCAGTATATTTCTTTATATTTTCTATCCTGAAACTTTACCAAACTCACTTGTAGTTCTTATGTTTTTGGGGTAGCATATTTAGGGTTTTCTATATATAGTACCAGAGAAGGCAATGGCACCCCACTCCAGTACTCTTGCCTGGAAACTCCCATGGACGGGGGAGCCTGGTAGGCTGCAGTCCATGGGGTCGCAAAGAGTCAGACATGACTGAGCAACTTCACTTTCCCTTTTCCCTTTCATGCATTGGAGAAGGAAATGGCAACCCACCCCAATGTTCTTGCCTGGAGAATCCCAGGGATGGGGAAGCCTGGTGGGCTGCCGTCTATGGGGTCGCACAGAGTCGGACACGACTGAAGCGACTTAGCAGCAGCAGCAGCAGCAGCAGCAGCATATATAGTACAATATCATCTGCAAACAGTGAGAGTTTTACTTCTTTTACAATTTGGATGAATGATATTTCTTTTGTTATCTGATTGTTGTATTTTGCGCTTTCAATATTATGTTGAATAAAAGTGGTAAGAGTAGGCATTTTTGTCTCTTTTTTGATCTTAGAAGAACATATAGTCAACATTGAGTATAATATTAACTATGAGTTTGCCACATATGATCTTTATTATTTTGGTATGTTTCCTTTGTACCCACTTAGTTGAGAGTTTTTATCATGAATGAATGTTGAATTTTGTCAGAAGCTTTTTCTGTATCTATTGAGATGATTACGTGATTCTTATCTTTGTTTTGTTAGTGTGGTATACCATGTTGATTGATTTCTGGATTTTAACCATCCTTGCATAATTGAAATAAATCCAACTTGATTATGGTGCATGATATTTTGAATGTAGGGGGCTTCTTATGTGGCACTAGTGGTAATCACCTGCCAATGCAGGAGACATAAGAGTCACAGGTTTGATCCCTCGGTCAGGAATATCCTCTGGAGAAGGGTGTGGCAACCCACTCCAGTTTTCTTGCCTGGAGAATCCCATGGACAGAGGAGCCTGATGGGCTACAGTCCATGGAGTGCAAAGAGTTGAACACAAACTGAAGTGACATAGCACATACATGGCATATTGTTGAAATAAGTTTGCTAATATATTGTTGAGGACTTCTATATCTATATACTTGAGGGATATTGGTCTGTAATTTTTGTAATATCTTTGTTTTTAGTATCAGTATAATTATGATTTCATAAAATGTATTTGGAAGAATGTATTTCTGCTAAGTTTTTTTTGTTGTGTTGATGATTTGCAGAAGATAGGTATTGACTCTTTGAATGTTTGGTATAGCTTATGAAGCTATCTGAATATGGACTTTTGTTTGTGGTGAGTTTTTTGATGGCAGATTCAATTTTATTAGTAGTAAATAAATGATCTGTTAAGATTTTCTCTTTATTCCTAATTCAGTCTTGGACGATCATATGTTTATAATAATTTCTTCGCTTCTAGATTGTCTAATTTGTTGATGTGTAATTTTTCATAATACTTTCTTTTGATTTTTGTATTTCTGTAGTATTGGTTGAAGCTTCTCTTTTATTCCTCTTTTTATTTACTTGGTGAGTGTGGCTAAAGGTTTATCATTTTTATCTTTTTAAAGATAAAGTTCTTAGTTTCATTAATCTTTTTATTTTTTTCAGTCTATATTTCATTTTCGCATTCCCATTTATTATTTTCTTTATTCTAGTAACTTCAGGCTTTATTTTTTCTTGTTTTTCTAGTTCCATTTGATGTAAAGTTTTTAGATTGTTTGAAGCTTTACTGGTTTTTTGAAGTAGGCCTTTACAACAAAGGGCATATTTTGGACTCAATAAACAAAAAGAGGAATATATACTTAGATCCTTTTCCTACTCAAATTTAGGCTTTGAATATCTATTAAAGAAATGTAAATTTACTTGCATTTCATGGTTTTAAAGAAAAACTAAGTGATCAAATTGTATATCAAAATCTTATACTTTTAGTCTAGACTTCAGCCTTCACACATGAAGAAAATTACTCAACTACCTTGAAATAAATGCTCTATATTTAAAGTGAGTTGCACATGAAAAGTATGCTACTGCTGCTACTGCGTCACTTCAGTCATGTCCGGCTCTGTGCAACGCCATAGATGGCAGCCCACCAGGATCCCCCATCCCTGGGATTCTCCAGGCAAGAACACTGGAGTGGGTTGCCATCTCCTTCTCCAAGGCATGAAGGCAAAAAGTGAAAGTGAAGTCGCTCAGTCGTGTCCGACAAAGTATGGTTATCATTAAATTCCTGGTATTCTGTAGATCAACAATCACATTCCTTGATGTTATCTTTTGTAAAAGTTCCCCAAGAAGGATTGACTACCTTCTTAAGTTACTATAACCCACAGATGTTGTTGTTCAGTCACTCAGTCATGTCCAACTCTTTTGTGACCCCATGGACTCTACCCCACCAGGCTCCACTGCCCATGGGATTTTCCAGGTGAGACTACTGGAGTGGATTGCCATTTCCTGTTCCAGGGTGTCTTCCTGACCCAGAGATGGAACCCATGTCTCCAGCTTTGCAGGTGGATTCTTTACTGCTACCAGAGAAACCAGATACTACAATGGATAAGCACAAACATTCACTAACAGCAAGACAAGAAAGAGAATGATAAGTAAAATGTATTTTGAAAGACAAAGAATCAAAATAGAGTAATGCTTACTTAGTTTAGTTTTGTTACTTTCCAGATATATGCACACAGGCAGAAGTGAGAAAAATTTTACTAAGAAAGAAGGACAGAGTTTGCATAATTTATACCAATGGGGTTGGATTTTAGACATATCAGTTTTCACTCTAACCACTAATCTTAGTGTAGAGTCCTGTTTGTATACTGTGTAAATCAATAGTAGCAAATAAAAAAGCAAAGAATTGAGAATTTCTGGATTCTACCTCAAGATGTAGAACTAAGTAATAGGATACATTCTCTCTCTCTCTCTCTCTCTTTTTTTTTTTTTTTTTTTGATGACACATTCTATCTTGCAACAGAAAAAGAGGTGAACAAACTTCAAAATCATAACTGGTGTCAGAGCAAATTTGTTGTTCAGTCTCTGGGTTGTGTCCAACTCCTTGTGACCCAATGGACTGCAGCACGCCAGGCTTCTCTGTCCTTCACCATCTACCAGAGCTTGCTCAGACTCATGTCCATTGAGTCAGTGATGCCATCTAAGCATCTCATCCTCAGTCATCCCATTCTCCTCCTGCCTTCAAATTTTCCCAGCATCAGGGTCTTTTCTAATGAGTCAACCCTTTACATCAGGTGGCCAAAGGATTGGAGCTTCAGCTTCAGCATCAGTCCTTCCAATGAATATTCAGGACTGATTTCCTTTAGAATTAACTGGTTTGATCTCCTTGAGTCCAAGATACTCTCAAGAGTTTTCTCTAACACAGCAGATTGAAAGCATCAATTCCTCAGCACTCCACCTTCTTTATGGTCCAACTCTGACATCTATACATGGCTACTTAAAAAAAAAACAAAAAACAAAAAAAAACACAGCTTTGACTGTATGGACTTTTGTTGGCAAAGTAATGTCTCTGCTTTTTAATATTTTCCATAGTAAATAACTGGCCCCAAATCTAAGAAAATGCAATGCTTGAAAGAAAGAAAGCAGATACAAATTCACACTTACTGGGATAGAAGTTCCTGAAAACATTAGAGTTTAGCTAGAATTGCTGACAAATATTAAGCATCAAATGCAGGTTAGAGGATAGTGTAAAACTCTAAAATGAAGTCATAATATATGAGCTATTTTTTCCTGAATTTTTACAGAAACAACTCTGAGGAGTGTCTTTTGTGCTACAGACCTAGGGCAGGGGCATAGCAGCCATGCAATTGGGGCAAGAAATTGGACCCAGATTCTTCTCATTGCTATCTCTGCTATGGAAAAGAAGCCACAACTCTGTGTGTGTGTGTGTGTGTGTGTGTGGTGGGGGAAAGATGGTTCAACACTGTGAGCCTTAAGGCATTAGTGAAAAACTCATTGTAGCTGGAAGACTAGAACAGGTGGGTGATGGGCATGCAGAAGGAGGGGTGCTTAACTCTACTCAGATTCAATAGGTCAAACTACAGAGATATGATATAGGTAAGTATTTGCTAGGGATTGGGGGAGAAAAGGGGCTGACTGCAAAGGAGCTTCATATCGTAAATTTAGGGTAAATGAAATTTACTGTTTTGTATTGGGGTGGTGGATACATGATTCCATGCATTTGTAGAACCCATAAACTATAGCATTGCAAAGAGTGACTTGATTAAATACTGTGGTAGATTGCAAGATGTACTACTCTAAAATACAGTACCTTAGCACATTGAATATCTTAAGCTAAAGGAATGTAAGAAAACCACAGAGGCAGAAATGTCTTCTGACTTCCTTCCTTCACCTCACCCTGCTTCTCTGGAGCTGGTCTTAAAACCCTTATGTGAGAGATACTCTTCTTTTATCTGGAGAAAATGGGCATCCTAACTCATAAGACAAAGGGATGCCGAGAAGAATCTTAACTAACAGGATTTGCTATTTTTTTCCCCAGGTTACAATATTGAGCTTATACCCTTTTGTCCTATCACATTTTTTCCATGACTTTCTACTCTCCATCAAACCCAGTATAAACATACTCAGTTTTAACTATTTTGTATTTATTTTTATTTTTGGCCATGCTATGCACCATAACACATCTTATTTCCCTGACCAAGGATCAAACTTGTGCCCCCTGTATTGGGAACGTGGAGTCTTAACCACTGGACTGCCATGGAAGTCCCTTAATGTTTATCTTCTTTTTCTTATGAAAGCTACTGTGTCTTGTAAAACTGATATTAAATACATTTGTGCTTTTCTCTTGTTAATTTATATTTTGTTACAAAGCCCCACCCAAAAACTAAGAAGAAGAGGAAGAAAAGCTTTTTCCTCCTCCTCTATAATGTAGAAAAATGAGGGAAATTAAAAAAACAAAAAAACACTGTAAAAACACCACAGTAATAATTATTACTGGCAAATTCATTGATTAATGACAGAATTAGTGGACAAACTTAAGAGAAACCAGCTATTTTATTACCCCAAAATAACTCCCCTACAAATTTGTAATTAGTTTGATAGTTTTAAAAAATTATCGTGAATTTTCAGTTACTTCCCTATCAAGGAGATGAGAGTTCAGTTACTTTCCTTTTCATTGTGAGCTAGAATTATTAACTAGATCCTAACAATAGATGTCACCCTGCTTATTTAACTTATATGCAGAGTACATCATGAAAAACACTGGGCTGGAGGAAGCACAAGCTGGAATCAAGATTGCTGGGAGAAATATCAATAACCTCAGATATGCAGATGACACCACCCTTATGGAAGAAAGTGAAGAGGAACTAAAGAGCCTCTTGATGAAAGTGAAAGAGGAGAGGGAAAATGTTGGCTTTCAGCTCAACATTCAGAAAACTAAGATCATGGCATCCGGTCCCATCACTTCATGGCAAATAGATAGGGAAACAGTAGAAACAGTGGCTGACTTTATTTTTCTGGGCTCCAAAATCACTGCAGATGGAGATTGCAGCAATGAAATTAAAAGACGCTTACACCTTGGAAGGAAAGTTATGACCAACCTAGATAGCATATTAAAAAGCAGAGACTTTACTTTGCCAACAAAGGTCCGTCTAGTCAAGGCTATGATTTTTCCAGTGGTCATGTATGGATGTGAGAGTTGGACTATAAAGAAAGCTGAGCGCCGAAGAATTGATGCTTTTGAATGTGGTGTTGGAGAATACTCTTGAGTGTCCCTTGGACTGCAAGAAAATCCAACCAGTCCATCCTAAAGGAGATCAGTCCTGGTTGTTCATTGGAAGGACTGATGTTGAGGCTGAAACTCCAATACTTTGGCCACCTGATGCGAAGAGCTGACTCATGTGAAAAGACCCTGATGCTGGGAAAGATTGAGGGCAGGAGGAGAAGGGGATGACAGAGGATGAGATGGTTGGATGGCATCATCGATTTGATGGACATGGGTTTAGGTGAACTCTGGGAGTTGGTGATGGACAGGGAGGCCTGGTGTGCTGTGGTTCATGGGGTCACAAAGAGTTGGACACGATTGAGCAAATGAACTGAACTGAACTGAACAATAGATTATGAAAATGAAAAAGTAGTTGCTTAGAGGAGACTGAGTAGATATGGCAACCAAATGCATTTTGAGATCGAGAATTGGATCTTGGGACTGAAAAAGTACTTTAGTAAATAAAGTCTGTGACTCTGTTGGTATTGATAATTGCAAGAGAATTAACATAGGAAAGGATGAGTGAAAGTTATGAGAACTGTCTGTACCATATTTTAAACAACTTTGAGATATAATTTGCAAATCATAAATTCACCCATGTACAATTCAATAGCATGTAGTATATTAATTAGAATTATGCAGCTATTATAAAAAATCTAGTTTTAGAACTTTTTGTCACTCCCCAAAATAAGCCCCATATCTATTAGCCATCAGTCCTCATTTCTTTCCGCCATCACTGCTTCCCAATCTAGACCACTAATCTACCTTCGGTCTCCAAGTTTGCTTTTGGTAGAGGTTTCAAATAAATGAATTCATTTAGTTCACCTTTCATGGCTTCTTTCACTTAGCCTAATGTCCTCAAGTTTCTTTCATGTTGTAGCACATATCAGCACCTCATTAATTTTTATCCCATTGTATAACTATTTTGTTGTATAAATGGATAACAAACAATTGTGTATTCATTCATCATTTGGAAATTTGTAACATTTCTACTCTTAAGCTATCATGAGTAATACTATATGAATTTAGTGCACTAGCTTTTGTGTGGATATGTATTTTGGATTTTCTTGGGATTCTATCCAGGGCTAGAATTTCTAGGTCCTATGGCAAATTCTGCACTTAACATTTTGAGAACATGCCAAACTGTTTGGGGAAATTGTCTTATAAGAAAGGGGTCTCTGCATTACTTTAAATAAGAAGGGAAATGTTAGCTTTTAATAGGGAGGCCTGGGCAACTTCTGCAGATTCAGGGCTTACAGTTATATCTAAGGATTCAACATTTGAACTTAACCCTGTCAAGTTAGGGTCCAGTATTTCCCCAACATTGGCCCTAAATTTGCCTTGGCAAACCTGTTTTGGTTTTAACCTTATCTGGACCTTAGCCATTCAGACTATTAAATTCTTGGCCTGGCCTCTGCTTTATCTGTTGTCCAACTCCAGGAGAAGAGTTATTTTACGCAGTGCCAAAGGAACACTTTGGCTTTCACACTAGCTTTAATTACCTATCAATCCCCTGAAGCTTTTCATTAATTTTTTCAAGGTTTCAATGGTGCTTAGTGATCACTATTGTATCCCATTATCTCTCTATTTACTATTTCCCTTGTGTCTCTCTAATGTGTGATAAATGGCTCCAGTTATGCATTCCCTTTCTTTGATACACCATGCCAGTTCCCTGCTTGTGAGATTTTTAACTAGTGGATCACTACCTTGCGTCAGGGGTTCTCTGTACCCCACTTATTGCCAGTGAAGCACTGCTTTTGATGGCAGAGAGTCTGGCAAGAGATTTGGTTACAAATATTGTTGCATTTGTTCTTGCACCACTCCTGAGAATTACTGTCACTAGCTTATTTCTGAGGAAAGAGAAGCTGAGAAAGAATTTATCATATGAAGTATTAATTAAGGATCAATACCCATGGAAGGATGACGGTGGAAGCAACACTGAGAAAGGAAGAGATCAAAGTGATGGAGACCTGACATAGTTGATCATACTCATGAGGACATTTAGGGCTTCCCTAGTGGGTCAGTGATAAAGAAGAATTCACCTGCAATGCTGGGAATGTGTGTTTGTTGTTAGGTCAGAAAGATCCCCTGGAGAAGGAAATAGCAACCCACTCCAGTATTCCTACCTGGAAAATCCCATGGACAGAGGACCTTGGTGGGCTACAATCTGTGGTTTTGCAAAGTCGGATATGATTTAACAACTAAACAACAACAACAATGAGATATTTGCAATCGGTGTGTCTTGTCAGCATTGTCCAACATTAGGATTGACCTTGTGAATTCATCTTTGGATATGAGCCACACAGGAAAAGCATGGTCTTGGGTGAAGTGCACCTCCATTAAACCCTAATTCAGATTCCAAGAGGAGTAAGTACTCCTTATTCAAAGAAGAATCTGGGTGGTGCTTCACACCTATACCTGTATATTGAATATGAGATAAAGCTAAAAACTCAGTTGCTGAGTCCTGTCTGATGCTTTGAGACCCCATGGACTATCCCCCACCAGGCTACTCCTCCTACACATGGAATTTTCCAAGCAATAATACTGGGATGGGTTGTCATTTCCTACTCCAGGAGATATTCCCAAACCAGGGGTTGAACCTGCATCTCTTATGTCTCCTGCATTGGTAGGTGGATCCTTTACCACTAGTGCCACCTGGGAAAACCCCTAAAATTAGAATATTAATTTCTAACTCTTAGTCTAACTGTGATTCACCATGGTGTTCCAGGTAGAGAAATAGAGCAATATCTGCCTGCAGTTGAGAACTAGTTAAAATATGCTTATTATTTTTTTCTGTGACTTTTTTCTTAAACTGATACTATTCTCAGTAATACCTTTCCTCTGTGTTTTTTTTTTTAAGTGTTACTGCTGCTCAATTTGCAATGTGCACATGTGTGTTTTTCTTTTCCACTTGTGTGTGTTTTATATTCCTAATGTTTAACTGTTTACATCGGATTTCCTATTATAGTGTCTATACAAATCATCCATACTAAACTATAAAGTAACCCAGGAAGAAGAAAAACATTAAAGTAGGACTGTAATTTTTTCCCTCTGTGGTATATAAGATATATTCATTCTGAATAATTCGAGAAATAATTTTCAAATATATTTAAAAAATAAATCTGCTCTTTAGAAATAATTTATTTTTCATAGGTATCACTGGCATTTCTGTTTATGTGCTTGTCTCTTTCCTTAGGTTCGTGTCTATTTTTCCTTATGTGTCAAACTGAATTTTGGACTTGGAGAAGTTGGCATTGCAATTTTATGGTTAAGAAATAGGACAGTTTGCAGAGAATTTGTTTCTAGTCAGTAAGATACGTAGAGACTAAGGAGTAAAAAAATAAAAGACCTCTATCAAAAATGCAGAATAGTGTTGTAAAAGAAATAACATGCAATTCTGATTTTCTTGCAATTTCCAATATCTATATCATGAAATACCAAAATAAGACTAAAATATGTGGGATGTATACAAATTTAGATTTAAACAGGTGACAAATGTTTTGTTTTTTTTTTTAACATGGATACATTTATCAATATAAATGTCCTTAAATATATGCAATCCATCTAATAGTCATTTTTTTAAATTTTATTTTATTTTTAAACTTTACATAATTGTATTAGTTTTGCCAAATATCAAAATGAATCCATCACAGGTATACATGTGCTCCCCATCCTGAACCCTCCTCCCTCCTCCCTCCCCATAGCATCCCTCTGGGTCGTCCCAGTGCACTAGCCCCAAGCATCATTTATTATTTATTGTTTTACAGCCTTTATAATGTCAATTTGATGCATGTAGTAAATTTTTCTCCAGGTTGAATAATATCTCCATGTATATATATATATAAATATATGTCAGATGCTTTTCTATAGCAAGTAATTTTTAGTATTTGCACATGAAACAAATAGTCATTTTGGAATTGGATGCATGCAACTGGAACTTAACAGGTGGCACAATGGTAAAGAATCTGCCTGCAATGCAGGAGGAGCAAGAGACATGGGTTTGATACCTGGGTAGGAAAGATACCCTGAGTAGGAAATGGCAGTCCACTCCAGTATTCTTGCCTGGGAAATCCCATGTACAGAGGAGCCTGGAGGGCCACAGCCCATAGGGTCACAAAAAGTCAGACACCACTAAATGACTGGGCATGCACGCAAATGAGAATTACATGAATGTAAATTTGCATTTAAAATGACTAAATTTTCTTTCCATTTCCTTTTTTTTTTTCTCAACAACAAGATTTTTCTTTATCTTAGAAGAAGATATTGATTCTAAGTTCAAGATTTTAGACATTAAAACCAATACAATTGTTTACATCCAAGTAATAGGGCAAAATCATTTGTTTATAATTGCTTGGCATTTAAAATAAAACCACTTTAGAATATAGGGCATAGAGTTCCATATGCCAAAATTTTATTTTCAATTTTTCCATAGCAAAATGAAAACTATCATATCTAAACCACAAGTATTTTATAAATTCAATGTATTTTTAACAAAAAAGATATTTCCTTGTAATATCAGGAAAGGTAGAAAGCTCAAGAACTCATGAAAATTGCCAACAGATATATGCCTAATGTTAGAAATTAATTAAAATTATGTTCTTATTTTCAGTTATAGGAATTCCCAAGTAAATGCTTAATCTAGATTAAAAAGTAGCTCATATAAAATTACTTAATATCCTTTGATGTTCTAAGAGTTTTATTTTTGTGATTTTTAAAAATAAATAATGAGAATTATCACAAGGAGATGATCTGAAGTTATAGAATTCTTAAAATTTTTGCCACTATTTATTCTTGCTTGCAAATCCTATGGACAGGGAAGCCTGGAAGGCTATAGTCCATGGGGTTGAAAAAGAGTCAGACATGACTTAGTGGCTAACAACAACAATAGCAATGTTATAGGTAAGTTGAAATTCAATATGACAGTTAAAGCAAATATAGGACATGGATTCACATATAAGATATTAATATAGTGATTTCTGGAGTTATACTTTAGAAACAGTGAAAAGCCCTCTGAGGCAAAAGTGGAGTAGGAACCTAGGATGTGTGTGTTAGTTGCTCAGTCATGTCTGACTCTTTGAGACCCCATGGATTTTAGCCTGCCAGGCTCCTCTGTCCATGGAATTCTCCAGGCAAGAATTCTAAAGTGGGTTGCTGTTTCCTACTCCAGGCTATCTTCCCTTCCAGGTATTGAATCCAGGTCTCCCACACATCAGGCAGATTCTTTACCATCTGAGCCACCAGGGAAGCCCCAAGAACCTAGAAAGCTTAAGAAATAGAATCAGTCAAAACCAGAACATGAACCCAAATGCAGAGCTGTTAATTTAACACAGGGGTCAAACTAAAGATGGTTCATAAGCATAAAACATGAGCTATCTCTATACAATGGAATATTACTCAGCCATTAAAAATAATGAAATAATGTCATTTACAGCAACATGGATAGACCTAGAGGTTGTCACACTGTGTGACTTAAGTCAGCTCAAGGAGAAATAACACATGGCTTTCCTTATATGTGGAATCTATAAAGAAATGGTACAAATGAATTAGAAACAGAAAGTCACAGACTTTGAGAACAAAGTTATGGTTCCTTGTGGGGAAGGGACAGTTAGAGAGCTTCAGATGGACACGCACACAATACTGTATTTAAAATGGATAACCAACAAGAACCTAACATATAATACATGCAGCTCTGCTCAATGTTATTGGCAGCCTGGATGGGAGGGCAGATTGGGGGTGAATAGATACATGTATGTGAATGGCTGAGTTCTTTGCTGGTCACCTGAAATTATCACAAAATTGCTAATCAGCTATTGTTGTTGAGTTGTTCAGTCACTAAGTCGTGTATGACTCTTTGTGACCCCATGGACTGCAGCATGCCAGGCTTCCCTGTCCTGCACGATCTCCTGGAGTTTGTTCAAATTAATGTGCACTGAGTTGGTGATTCTATCTAACCATCTTATCCTCTGCCTCCCTATTCTCCTTTTGCCTTCCATCTATCCCAGTATCAGGGACTTTTCCAATGAGTTGGCTCTTCACAGCAGGTAGACAAAGTATCGAAGCTTAAGCTTCAGCATCAGTCCTTCCAATGAATAGTCAGGGTTGATTTTCTTTAGGACTGACTGGTTTGATCTGCTTGCAGTCCAAAGGGCTCTCAGAATCTATTTCAGAAACACAGTTTGAGAGCATTGGTTCTTCAGTGTACAGCATTCTTTATGATCCAACTCTCACATCTGTACATGACTACTGGAAAAACCATACCTTTGAATACTTGGACCTTTGTCAGCAAAGTGATGCCTCTGCTTTTTAATACATTATCCAAGTTTATCATAGCTTTCCTTCCAAGGAACAAGTATTTTTAGTTTCATGGGGGCAGTTACGGTCTGTAGTTTTTGGAGTCCCCCAAAATAAAATCTATCACTGCTTCTACTTTTTCCCCATCTATTTTCCAAGAAATGATGGGACCTGATGGCATGATCATAGTGTTTTGTATGTTGAATTTTAAACCATCTTTTTCACTCTCCTCTTTCACCTTTATCGAGAAGCTCTTTAGCTCCTCATCACTTTCTGCCTTTAGAATGTTATAATCTTCATATCTTAGCATGTTGATATTTCTCCATGCTGTCTTGATTCCAGCTTGTGATTCATTCATTCCAGCATTTCTTATGAGATACTCTGCATATAAGTTAAATAAGCAGGTTGACAACATGTAGACTTGATGTACTCCTTTCCCAATTTTGAACCAGTCTGTTGTTCCACGTCTGGTTCTAACTGTTGCTTCTTAACCTTTATACATGTTTCTTAGGAGACAGGTAAGGTGGTCTGATATTCCTGTCTCTTTAAGAATTTTCCACAGTTTGTTGTCATCCATACCGTCAAAGGCTTTAGTGTAATCAATGAAGCAGATGTTTTTCTGAAATTCCCTTGTTTTCACTGTGATACAGCAAATGTTGGCAATTTAATTTCTGGTTCCTCTGCCTTTTTAAAATCCAGTTTGTACATCTATAAGTTCTTGATTTACATATTATTGAAGCCTAGCTCTCTATTTTCTGATAGTTTGAAGATTCTTTGGTACTACCCTTCTTTGAGATTAGAATGAAAACTAATTTTTTTTCCAGTCCTGTGGCCACTGCTGAGTTTTCCAAATTTGCTCTTATCTTGAGTGCAGCACTTTAACTGAATCATCTTTTAGGATTTTTAACAGCTCAGCTGGGATGCCATCATCTCTACTAACTTTTTCAGTAATGCTTCCTAAGCCCCACTTTACTTCACACTCCGGGAAGTCTGGCTCTAAGTGAGTGACCACACCATTGTGGTTATCCAGGTCATTAAGACCTTTTTTTTTTTTTTGGCATAGTTCTGTGTATTCTTTTTACTTCTTAATATCTTCTGCTTCTGTTTGGTCCTTACTACTAATCCCAATACAAAATTAAAAGTTAAAAAAAATAAGTAAAGCATGAAACATTTGCATTCCTTAGGTCCCTAGCATGACCCCTGAGTTTAATTTGATGTTTCATATTTTTTAATATGGTTTTCCAATTGTTCCAATGCTGTTTGTTGAAAAGATTATTATTTTTCCACTAAGTTGACTTTGTACTTTCTCAAAAATGAGTTGTCCATTTAAGTGTAGGTTTATCTCTGGATTCTATATTTTGTTACTCTGATGTAAGTGTTTATCTTAATTTTAGTACTACACTATTATTGCTATAGCTTTATACAAAGTTTTGAAGTCAGATGTAGTTAACCCATCTTGACTTTCCTAAGTTATTTCCTATGTTCTAGATTTTTTTTTTATTTCTTTGTGAATTTTTAATACCACAAGAACTGAAAAATCCTTCTAACAACCTCATGAGGATACCTGGAAGTAAAACCTCCCCCATCTAGTCTTGTAAGGACTGCAGTCCTCTTACCTGATATCTTGGTTGCAGTCTGTGGAAGACCTATAGAAACTGTTAGGTAGGAATTTCCAGTTTCTGGTCTGGTCTATAAGAAGGTTGAAGTCACCACTTTGTTCTGACAGTAAGTAAAAAGCTAAACATGCTGAAAAATGAACATTTCTTCTTGGATCCCTTAACCAGAGGCAAACCTCTGCCCTAAAGATTTGAGAGTCAGATAAGGGGATACAGGGAGTCATAGCTTATCAGAATGGAGGCTCTCAAGTGAAAGTCACCCTAAGAACCTCAGTAGTAATTGATGAGTTGCAGAGGATCTGTGTGGACAATACTGAGAGTTAAAATTTCCAGGTTGACTCAGTTTTCAGGAGACCCTCAAGATACAGTGAATTTTACTGTCAAGTTTCTTACTAAATTCTAACAGTAAGTATGAAAGAAGAATCCTCTGTGCCTTCTGGTTGGTGGAAGGAAATGTAACTATTTTGAAATACATTAGAGAACTCTATTCTTAACAAGGCTTTTCCTTAGAATAAAATAGTTAACAAGTGCCTAACTTGCTGGATGTTATCAGAGGCTAACAAACTTGGATGAAGGGAAATACCAAATTCCAGATCACTCTAGACATTTTATTTCATCAAAGGAAGGAGAAAAGCCTGAGAAATTCTTAAGAAGGTCACAGTCTAGAGGTATATACTCATCAAAAGATTGAGACCTAATCATTGGACCATGGAATGCTTCCTCTCTCCACAGACCTCACCAACACATTGCCAAAAGCTAATTTACAGCCATTCCTTTTACCTAGTACACTAAGTCTAACTATCAAGAAAAAGAAAAAAACCACAAGACATACCAATAGCATAAAACACAATTTGAGTAGACAAAGCCAGTATCAGAACGAGAAATGATAGGAGTGTTGGAACTATCAGACTGGGAATTTAAATAACTGTGATGAATATGCTGAGGGTTCTGATGGGTAAAGTAGACAGCATGTAAAAGCAGAAGGAGAATGGACCAACATGATTGGTCCAACCAAATGACTGGTTGATGGCAATGACTCAATAGACATGAGTTTGAGCAAACTCTGGGTGTTGGTGAAGGACAGAGAAGCCTGGTGTGCTGCAGTCCATGGGGTCACAAAGAGTTGGACATGAAAGCACATAAACAGGCAGACACACAAAACATAAGCAGAGAGTTGGAATTTCTAAGCAAAAAGCAAAAGAAAAGAAAAATAGAGATTAAAAAGCACTGTAAAAGAAAAGAATACTTTTGATTGGTTTACCAATAAACTGGAGAGAGTTGATGAAAGGATCTCTGAGGGAGAGTGTATAAACATAGAATCCACAAAAACTAAAAGAAAAAGAAAATAAAGACATTAAAAAACAGAACAGAATATCCAAGGACTATGAACATCTGAATTCAGAGTTCCAAAGAATAGCAAGGAGAGATAAGAAAGCCTTCCTCAATGATCAATGCAAAGAAATAGAGGAAAAGAACAGAATGAGAAATACTAGAGAACTCTTCAAAAAATTAGAGATACCAAGGGAACATTTCATGCAAAGATGGGCTTGATAAAGGACAGAAATGGTATGGACCTAACAGAAGCAGAAGATATAAAGAAGAGGTGGCAAGAATACACAGGAGAACTATACAAGAAAGACCTTCACGACCAAGATAATCACAATGGTGTGATTATTCACCTAGAGCTAGATATCCTGGAATGTGAAGTCAACTGGGCCTTAGAAAGCATCACTATGAACAAAGCTAGTGCAAGGAGATCCAACCAGTCCATCCTAAAGGAGATCAGTCCTGAGTGTTCATTGGAAGGACTGATGCTGAAGCTGAACCTCCAATACTTTGGCCACCTCATAGGAAGAGTTGACTCATTGGAAAAGACCCTGATCCTGGGAGGGACTGGGGGCAGGAGGAGAAGGGGATGACAGAGGATGAGATGGCTGGATGGCATCACCGACTCGATGGACATGAGTTTGAGTGATCTCTGGGAGTTGGTGATGGACAGGGAGGCCTGGCATGCTGTGATTCATAGGGTCTCAAAGAGTCAGACACGAGTGAGTAACTGAACTGAACTGAGGCTGAATCAGAGAAATATCAACTAGGTAATAATCTATTGACTATACTAGAAGAAAATGAGCATGAGGATTTTGTTAATATTTTAAGCTATCAGATCAGATCAGATCAGTCGCTTAGTCGTGTCTGACTCTTTGTGACCCCATGAATCGCAGCACGCCAGGCCTCCCTGTCCATCACCAACTCCGGAGTTCACTCAGACTCATGTCCATCGAGTCAGTGATGCCATCCAGCCATCTCATCCTCTGTCTTCCCCTTCTCCTCCTGCCCCCAATCCCTCCCAGCATCAGAGTCCCTTCCAATGAGTCAGCTCTTCACATGAGGTGGCCAAAGTACTGGAGTTTCAGCTTCAGCATCATTCCTTCCAAAGAAATCCCAGGGCTGATCTCCTTTAGGATGGACTGTTTGGATCTCCTTGCAGCCCAAGGGACTCTCAAGAGTCCTCTCTAACACCACAGTTCAAAAGCATCAATTCTTCGGTGCTCAGCCTTCTTCACAGTCCAACTCTCACATCCATACATGACCACAGGAAAAACCATAGCCTTGACTAGACGAACCTTTGTTGGCAAAATAATGTCTCTGCTTTTGAATATGCTATCTAGGTTGGTCATAACTTTCCTTCCAAGGAGTAAGCGTCTTTTAATTTCATGGCTGCAGTCACCATCTGCAGTGATTTTGGAGCCCAGAATAATAAAGTCTGACACTGTTTCCACTGTTTCCCCATCTATTTCCCATGAAGTGATGGGACCAGATGCCATGATCTTCGTTTTCTGAATGTTGAGCTTTAAGCCAACTTTTTCACTCTCCTCTTTCACTTTCATTAAGAGGCTCTTTAGTTCCTCTTCACTTTCTGCCATAAGGGTGGTGTCATCTGCGTATCTGAGGTTATTGATATTTCTCCCGGCAGTCTTGATACCAGCTTGTGCTTCTTCCAGTCCAGCGTTTCTCATGATGTACTCTGCATATAAGTTAAATAAACAGGGTGACAAGATACAGCCTTGATGTACTCCTTTTCCTGTTTGGAACCAGTCTGTTGTTCCATGTCCAGTTCTAACTGTTGCTTCCTGACCTGCATACAAATTTCTCAAGAGGCAGATCAGGTGGTCTGGTATTCCCATCTCTTTCAGAATTTCCCATATATTTTCTTCTATTTTTATTATTTTAAATGTATCCACAGTCACTGATCATGACTTACTTGAAAAACCACATATAACCAATGAAAGTGAAAGTGAAGTCCCTCAGTCTTGTCCAACTCTTTGCAACCCCACACCTGCCAGCTCCTCCATCCATGGGATTTTCCAGGCAAGAATAGTGGAGTGGGTTGCCATTTCCTTCTCCAGGAGATCTTCCCTGACCCAGGGATTGAACCTGGGTCTCCTGCACTGTAAGCAGACGCTTTACCATCTGAGTCACCAGGGAAGTCCTATATAACCAATGATCATATGGCAAAGAATGAATTTTTCCAGAGATATAAATATGCCATTTTGAGGATACAACTATAAACTGTAAAGGCAGTGCTACCTTAGACATGATATTCTATTGCATCTTCTTACTTGTCATGAGCTTATACAGCACTTTCAGCATTGAGCATTTTGTCATGCAGAGCCTGAATCCTCTTGTTTTCATCTATTTCTAGTAAAGTTTTTAACTTGACATTCTGTTTTCAGTTCTAAAAAGCCTTTAGGCTTTCAAATGTATAATACTAACTCAAAGAAACAGGAAAAGATTGAATGCTGTGGAGAAGATGGATGTGGAGATAAAATTACATGTAAAATTATGAGCAGAAAATGAGTAATAGAAATATTCTTTAAATGTTTAGTACTTAACATATCCTTAAAATTAGTGAAACCTTTTATTGAAGCCAATAGTTGACATTTCTCTTGCATTTAATTCTCTATTTCATTATTGTTCTTTCTTCACTTTAGGAATGTTTCAGAGTTCTGATAGTCTATGACCAGCAAGATTAAAGGAATCATAGAAAACAGACACCAGGCGCATGTCTGTGGCATTCACATTTGAGGCACCAAGCCATCAGACAAAAACAAACGCTCCTGGTAGTTGGCATATGAGTGATTATGGGAAACTGTTGGTTAAAAGCATAATGTATCACTTTTGTAAGCTGATATATACATCTGAATTAACATTAGTACTTGAGGGAGAAATGTTAATAATGTAGCTGAACATTTTGAATGTAATATTCTAAGAATTTTCTAATGCAGAGCTTGAAAAACAGACTCTCACAAAAATTTATAAGGCTCTAAGGCTAATAGTCCAGCAAATGAAGCAGTATAAATTTCAAAAACTTAAGTATTTTCTTTGACCAACTTCCAAAGTTTATAATAAGCTCTTTATTTACATATATATATATAAATGTACTTCAGTAATCTTGCAAAGAAGGGTTCAGTTGCTTTCAAGCCTAATGATATTGAAATGTTATTTGTTACATCTCTGAAAATCCTACTATATCCATGGTGTGAAAACACCAAAAATACATGGGATTTTAAAGATTTCTGACACAGAGAGAGATTTCTTAAGCTTTTCTGAAACAACCAAATGAACACTGAAATTCTGAAATAAACCCAGGGTATCACATAGCTCATTTATAATTCTCATCTTGTAACAAGCGGGACACAAATCTTCCTTCAAGTATTTGATTATATTCAGTATTAGCACCTCGTAGAATTTCTTACTTATGTCAGATTGTCTTTTCTGTTGGTTGAGGGAGATGGTGCAAAAAACAGACCATCATGATCACAATTTTAAAAATGAACAGGTTCATTTTGCTTACTTTACCATACAACTGGAGTACACTTTGTTCCTTTTTGAATGCACTCAGCTCAGCAAGTATTTTATACCAATGCCTTGGTTTGGATGCTGTGATGCAAAAAAAAAAAAAAAAAAAAAATCTATTCTCAAATAATTGGTAATATGCTTAGGAATATATGATGCTTTTTTTAAATAAATATACTGCATATTAGAATACGGTCCTTTAACACAGAAGAGTAAAGTTGTTATGGGCTTCTGTAACAACAGTGAATATTTTGAGTTCAGAAAGCAGGAAAAGACCTTAAACAACTATTATTTACCTTGGTTCTTAAAAGATATGTTGAATTTCACCTTATATCAAATGATCTATTTTTACTTTAGGCAGATTTGCTGTAGTTTCATGAGAATTCAGAGACTCAGGGGCCCAAATAATTCTTTATACCTAAAGCTAACTAACCTTGCTTCCAGACACAAACTGCCTGGTTGAAATGTGAACAGTGTTACTAATATTTGTTTGAAGAATATATCACTAAAGACTAGCTTTCTAGTCAAAACTATGGTTTTTTCCAGTAGTCATGTGTGGATATGAGAGTTGGACTATAAAGAAAGCTGAGCACTGAAGAACTGATACCTTTAAATTGTGGTGTTGGAGACAGCAAGGAGATTCAACCAGTCCATTCTAAAGGAGATCAACCCTGGGTGCTCATTGGAAGGACTGATGTTGAAGCTGAAACTCCAATACATTTGCCACCTGATGCGAAGAACTGACTCATTTGAAAAGATGCTGTGCTGGGAAAGATTGAAGGCATGAGGAGCAGGAGATGGCAGAGGTTGAGATGGTTGGATGGCATCACTGACTCAATGGACAAGAGTTTGAGTAGGCTCTAGGAGTTGGTGATGGACAGGGAGGCCTGGTATGCTGCAGTCCATGGGGTCACAAAGAGTCAAACACAACTGAGCAACTGAACTGAACTGAACTGAACTGAGCTGAATTAATATACAGTCTCCAAATATATATTACAGAGTGTGTTATTTGAAACATATGAAAAAATTAATCAGTGCAGTGATATGAGATGACAATTCATCAGAATGAAATGCACATGGTGAAAATTATAATTTATCATATGGTTTTTAAACTATTGTGGTTAAACACATGCTATCAAGTAACATAATTTTCTGCAAACACAGTTCCTTATTTGTTGCATATTTTTGGTTTTATCTTTGGCAAATTACTTCCCGTCTCTGTCTTTTTTCCCTCAACTGTCATAGCCACCATATTGATGATCTATCCATTAAATAAATATTTGTTAAACACTTTGTGGACACTGTTCAGAGCATCTGTGAAGAAAATAGGCCAAAAATTACATATGTGGATCTTACATTTTAGTGTAATGAAACTATAAATAAATAATTTAACACACTAGAAGTACTAAGTGATACAGTAATAAAACAATCTAATGGGGTTTGGAAATGCTCAAATACGTTTTTTTGTTTTTGTTTTTTGTTGTTGTTGATGTTTTGCTAGTATAATCCAAGTTGACTTTATTGAGAAGTTGAAATTTCTTCTAAGTTTTAAAAGATATGTCAGACTGAGCAATGCTTTATCAGGAAAAAGAATGTTTCAGACAGAGGAAGCATGTCTGATATTCTTGGAGAAGAGCAAAGAAAGAAAGACAGAAGGAGCAGTTACAAAAAGAAAAGGAAGTCACATGGGGTATTGGACTCTTTTGGGCTTTGTTGGTTACTTTTAATATTTGATAGAGAGTTACTGAAGGGTTATAAACAAAGCGTGACACATTTTTAATTATATTTAATAGCATAACAGAATTTAGAGTAAGAATAAACTAGGTAGCTGGTGAATACAGTAGTAACTTAGACTCGTGCAAAAGCAACAATGCTGTTAAGTGGTGATCAGATTTTTAGGTTAAAGTTGGATTTCTGATGAATTGACTGTAGAAATTGAGGATATTGAGAATTAAGAGAAGAATCAATTTAAGAAATTTAACCAGAGGAAATAGATTTTTTATTGAGATATAGAATACCATTGATGGAGAAGGTTTGGAAAAGAGTTAAGATTTTTCCTTGAGCATGTGTCAGTGTGAATGTCAGGGCAGTATCAAGCAAGAGATGTGAAGTTTGATGTATAAGTCTGAAATCCACAGGAGAAGCTGTAATTTAGGGGGGAGAAATGACAATAAATAAAGAGCTATTATTTAATGCTTTGAGACTAGGTGAGTTCATTAATCAGAGAAGGCAATGGCACCCCACTCCAGTACTCTTGCCTGGAGAATCCCATGGATGAAGGAGTCTGGTAGGCTACAGTCCATGGGGTCTCGAAGAGTCAGATACGACTGAGCGACTTCACTTTGAATTTTCATTTTCATGCACTGGAAAAGGAAATGGCAACCCACTCCAGTATTCTTGCCTGGAGAATCCCAGGGACAGAGGAGCCTGTTGGGCTGCCATCTACGAGGTCGCACAGAGTCGGACACGACTGATGCGACTTAGCAGCAGCAGCAGAGTTCATTAAAAAGCACAGATAGAAGATAAAAGATCTAGGATTGTGTCTGGAGGCAGTCCAGTGATCACAGAGTATGGAATATAGAATAAAAATTACCAAAGGGCCTTTAAAAAGCAGACAATTTGTCAAGAAAAAAAAAAAAAAAACAACAAGAGAGCATAGAATCTTGGAAGCGAAGTGATGAAACTACGGTCAACCAAAAGATTTATTTCTAAGTGGGAGTGATAAATTACAGCAAATGCTGCTGATAAACTATGTAAGATAGTGGCTAAGAATGGATCTTTGGAATTAGCATTATGGAACAACAGACTGGTTCCAAATGGGAAAAGGAGTACGTCAAGGCTGTATATTGTCACCCTGCTTATTTAACTTCTATGCAGAGTACATCATGAGAAACGCTGGGCTGGAGGAATCACAGGCTGGAATCAAGATTGCCGGGAGAAATATCAATAACCTCAGATACGCAGATGACACCACTCTTATGGCAGAAAGGGAAGAAGAACTAAAAAGCCTCTTGATGAAAGTGAAAGAGGAGAGTGAAAACATTGGCTTAAAGTGCAACATTCAGAAAATTAAGATCACGGCATCCTGTCCCATCACTTCATGGCAAATATATGGGGAAACAGTGGAAACAGTGTCAGACTTTATTTTTCTGGGCTCCAAAATCACTGCAGATGGTGATTGAATCCATGAAATTAAAATACACTTACTCCTTGGAAGAAAAGTTTTGACCAACCTAGACAGCATATTAAAAAGCAGAAACTTTACTTTGCCAACAAAGGTCCATGTAGTCAAGGATATGGTTTTTCCAGTGGTCATGTATGGATGTGAGAGTTGGACTATAAAGAAAGCTCAGCACGGAAGAATCAATGTTTTTGAACTGTGGTGTTGGAGAAGACTCTTGAGAGTCCCTTGGACTGCAAGGAGATCCAACCAGTCCATCCTAAAGGAGATCAGTCCTGAATGTTCATTGGAAGGACTGAGGCTGAAGCTGAAACTCCAATACTTTGGCCACCTGATTCAAAGAAATGACTCTTTGGAAAAACCCTGATGCTGGGAAAGATTGAGGCCAGGAGGAGAAGGGGACGAGAGAGGATGAGATGGTTGGATGGCATCACTGACTCAATGGACATGCGTTTGGGTGAACTGTGGGTGTTGGTGATGGACAGTGAGGCCTGGCATGCTGTGGTTCATGGGGTCACAAAGAGTTGGACATGACTGAGCAAGCGACTGAACTGAACTGATCTGAGGCAACTTTTGAGTGGTTTCATTGGAATGATTGTAGCAAAATACTGACTAGAGTCACTTTAAGAACAAAAAGAGATAGAAAAATGGGAGACATTAAAAGTGGAAAATTATTGTAAAATGCAATAAAAAATGGGGCAACAACTGGACAGTAAAATGATCAAGGAAGTTTTCTTACTGAGATTATTAACATAATATCTGTACATTGATGTACATACTTGAACAGAGGGCTGTTGAGTATCTGGGAGAAAAGGGTAAATGTTCTAGTCAGATTCTGCAGTGAGAAGGGTGGGGTTTAATGAGAATTGTGAAAAGTGTTTAGCAGTCAGTCCTGTTTGACTCTTTGCAACCCCATGGACTGTAGCCTGCTAGTCTTCTCTGTCCTTGGAATTCTCTAGGCAAGAATACTGGAGTGGGTAGCAGTTCCTTTCTCCAGGAGGTCTTCCTGACCCAGGGATCAAATCCAGGTCTCCTGCATTGCAAGCAGGTTCTTTATCTTCTGAATCACCAGTAGGAGGACCTATTATATATAGGTGTAAAATAGTTCATCCTTGTGACTACACAGATGGCTATGAAATAAAAAGCAGATATTTTACAGGGAATTTTAAAATAACATCTCTTATTATTTCAGTTTTCTCATAATAGCACAAAGCAATATCTTCTGCTGAGAGTGAGTATAGAAAATGAGGTGCTGTGGGGTTAAAGTAAAATATTTCGTAAAATAGCCCTGAGAGAAATGAAAAAGTGGATTAAGTGCCCTCATGAATTTAAAATGAGACCAACCTCCATGGTATGTTTATTTTTCTAGTCTTAACCAGCTACATAGATGTATAATACACAAAGAATATTTAATTAGAAGCTAAATTTTGACAGGCTATTTTGTGGAAGTGAAAGGGGACCAGAAGATGGAAAGGCATACACAAATGTTTAATGATACAATCCATTTTACTTGGGCAAATAAATTTATTAGGGAAGAAAACTGTAAGGGATGTGTGAGAAAATGGAACCATAATTCATTTAAGTTCAGTAGCTCAGTCCTGTCCAACTCGTTGTGACTCCATGAACCGCAGCACACCAGGCCTCCCTATCCATCACCAACACCTGCAGTTCACCCAAAACCATGTCCATTGAGTCGGTGAGGTCATCCAATCATCTCATCCTCTGTAGTCCCTTTCTCCTCCTGGCTTCAATCTTTCCCAGCATCAGGGTCTTTTCAAGTGAGTACGCCCTTTGCATCAAGTGGCCAACGTATTGATGTTTCAGCTTCAACATCAGTCCTTCCAATGAACACCCAGGACTGATCTCCTTTAGGATGGACTGGTTGGATCTCCTTGCAGTCCAAGGGACTCTCAAGAGTCTTCTCCAACACCAAACTTTTGAAGCATCAATTCTTTGGTGCTCAGCTTTCTTCATAGTCCAACTCTCACATCCATACATGACCACTGGAAAAACCATAGCCTTGACTAGACAAACCTTTGTTGGCAAAGTAATGTCTCTGCTTTTTAATATGCTGTCTAGGTTGGTCATAACTTTCCTTCCAAGGAGTAAGTGTCTTTTAATTTCATGGCTGCAGTCACCATCTGCAGTGATTTTGGAGCCCAGAAAAATAGTCTGACATTGTTTCCACTGTTTTCCCATCTATTTTCCATGAAATGATGGGACCAGATGCCATGATCTTAGTTTTCTGAATGTTGTGCTTTAAGACAACGTTTTCATTCTCCTCTTTCACTTTCATCAAGAGGCTCTTGAGTTCCTCTTTACTTTCTGCCATAAGGGTGGTGTCATCTACATATCTGAGGTTATTAATATTTCTCCTGGCAATCTTGATTCCAGTTTATACTTCTTCCAGCCCAGCATTTCTCATGATGTACTCTGCATAGAAGTTAAATAAGCAGTGTGACAATATACAGCCTTGACGTATTCCTTTTCCTATTTGGAACCAGTCTGTTGTTCAACATCCAGTTCTAACTGCTGCACCCTGACCTGCATACAGGTTTCTCAAGAGGCAGGTCAGGTGGTCTGGTATTCCCATCTCCTTCAAAATTTTCCACAGTTTATTGCGATCCACACAGTCAAAGGCTTTGGCATAGTCAATAAAGCAGAAGTAGATGTTTTTCTGGAACTCTCTTGCTTTTTCCATGACCCAGCAGATGTTGGCAATTTGATCTCTGCTTCCTCTGCCTTTTCTAAAACCAGCTTGAACATCTGGAAGTTCACGGTTCACATATTGCTGAAGCCTGGCTTGGAGAATTTTGAGCATTACTTTACTAGCGTGTGAGATGAGTGCAATTGTGCAGTAGTTTGAGCATTCTTTGGCATTGCCTTTCTTTGGGATTGGAATGAAAACTGACCTTTTCAGTCCTGTGGCCACTGCTGAGTTTTCCAAATTTACTGGCATATTGAGTGTGGCACTTTCTCAGCATCATCTTTCAGGATTTGAAATAGCTCAACTGGAATTCCATCACCTCCACTAGCTTTGTTCATAATGATGCTTCCTAAGGCTCACTTGACTTCACATTCCAGGATATCTGGCTCTAGGGCAGTGATCACACCATGGTGATTATCTGGGCCGTGAAGATATTTTTTGTATAGTTCTTCTGTGTATCCTTGCCACCTCTTAACTTTGTTATGTGTGAAAAGCATTATGTGTGTTGTATAAATCAAGTTTACTCCTATACACATAGATATCAGTTTTGATGGTCATTTATGTTATCACTAGTATGTTCCACAACTTTTACACAGGTTATTTGAATTTTAACCATTTCTAAGGAAGGATATGTCTTTTTCCAATAACTTTCTACAATAAACAACACTGTCTTAATTTTAAAAATTAGAATAAGAAAACGATTAAGAAGTATGTCAAAGCCCATACTTCTTTCTAGTAGAGTGAAAAGTAAAATGCAGATTGTTTTTTGTCAGCTTCTGTGTTATTTCTCTTTTACCAAATTTTCTGTCCATTGTAACTTAAGATTTTCAAGATAGAGTATATTGAAAAGAAATAAATACACAAAATGCACTAAATACATTAAACTAATATGTGGAATAACAATTCAGAACTATTTTTCTTATGATGCAAATGCATAGAATTATTTTAACCTATATGTAATAATAATGTCTGGCATTTGAATTCTATTTATGAGCTAAAGAAATAGTCTAAAAGATATTATTCTAACAATTCAGTTAGATGAATTATATTATCTCTCTTGTAAAGATTCTGAAACTGTTAAGTGTAGAAATTTTACAAATGCACATAGCTGAAAGAAACAGGTTTTGTGGCTTTAAATCTCTAGGTCACTCCAGTATACCAAAATGCCTTTCAAGTAAGTTGACATATGCAAAACATGCCATTCGATGCATTTAATGCCATAAAGATAATAACCTAAAAGAAAGTTTGAGTTTAATATCTTAGAAATGTGTGACTTGTTCTTGCTGTTTGGTCACTAAGTCATATCAGACTCTTTGCAACCCCAGGGAAGTGTAGCATGCCAGGCTCCTCTGTCCTCCACTACTTCCTGGAATTTGCTCAAATTAGTGTCCATTAAGTTGATGATGCTCCTTATTAAATGAATATTTGTGTGGCTTTCAAGAATATAAATAATATAAACTGGAAAACTTCAAGTTAATTATTCTTTCTTCCTTCATAGAATAGTTCTGTAGAGCCACAAATTTATCTACAGTTCATCCAAATTATAAATAGTGTTAGAAAATAACATATGCTAGGCAAAAAGTAAGTTTAATTATATTAGTTTATAAAATGTATAAGAAAATGTGTGAAATTCCTGAAAGCATTTAAACAAAAAATTGTACTAATATTAAAAACTAAGTTGTGAGTTTCTGTGTCCAAGGGGTATTTTTTATATCTTATTAGTCAGCACTTCTTGTTACAAATCAGAAGTCAAAGTTAAACCTTAGTTTGTTTCTTCTTTTATTTTATTTCAAGTAGCACATGTCAAATTCATAGTATATAAGAAAGTGCCCTTTCAAATGCTACATAAATGGTAATTATTATTTATATGTCGTATATGATCATAACAAAGCATCAATCATTTTGTTGGGGAGAACACTAAGATGTAATGTTTTATTAGAATAAGTCTTTATGGGAGACTTTTTCTTAAAAATTAAAGCAAAATGAGATTCTTGGGTTTTTTCACATTCATATTACTTCCAAGAACTTTATGAACCTTCTGACAAATTTTGCTTTTACTTAATATGTTTTACTTAAGAAACTCTGAAATTGATTTAACTGTGTCATGAATATATACATTAATAGATAAGATGAAACAAGGCTTTCTTAAAAAAAAAGTTTAGATCATTAAACATTTTATTATTTGTGATTTTATCTCCAATTTTACACTACAAGTATAAACTATTACATTTTTAATGGTTTACTTAAAAAATTTTTTTTTGATGTGGACTGTTTTTAAAGTATTTATTGATTTGCTATAATATTACTTCTGTTTTACATTTTGGTTTTTTCGCCGCTAGGCACGTGGGATGATAGATCCCTGACCAGTAATCAAACCCACATCCCCTGAATTGGAAAATGAAGTCTTAACCACTAGACAGCCAGGTAAGTCCCTGAAATGTTACTTGTAAAGTAATTGTTCCTCAAGAAAAGAAAACAAGTCACCTGGTAACTAGTTCTCAATGTGCCTTTAGCATGAATTAGAAATTTACCCAACTCAAATTAGTTTAGGCAGAAAAAAGTGGAATTTATTGTTCCACAATAGTGTAAATAAAAAACAAAAACTGGCATGATACCTTCATTCCTCTCATTCCACAAATTTAGGATATGTTTCCTGATTTTCACTTTATCTGTAACAAACACAAAATAAGCATAACTATCATAAATACTTATGTTATTTTTGCCAATACTGTATCAGTAATAACCATCCCCATCTGTTAGTGTTACAGGAACTGCTTAAGCACAGAAGGTTCCCTCACAGACCATATTTGCTCTCATGATAAGTACAACTACTGAAAAGATTTCTTCTTGAAGATCTTTTTGACAGTAAACAGAGAATAGGGGATTCTAAAGGGATCATTTTTTTTTTCCCAGGGTCTAAGATTCTTGAGAACACTGTGTTAGATCACTCAGAAAATATGTATAATGTTGATGAAGACAATGTAAAAAATGACTGAAAAGTCTTAAAGAAGTGCTATATGAAAAGAGAAAAGTAATATTTTTCTAAGTGAATGTATTTCATATAATATACGACTTTAAATGTTATATGTAAAGATGTTAATATAATATTGTAAATATTAAGTACTAAAATTATGTATTGAGTTTGCCTATGTTAAAACATTTCCTAATTTTAAAAATGAAGTATTTTCTTATATCATAGCATACATACTCAGTTCAGTTCAGTTGCTCAATCGTGTCCAACTCTTTGCGGCCCCATGAATCGCAGCACACCAGGCCTCCCTGTCCATCACCATCTCCCAGAGTTCAGTCAAACTCACGTCCATTGAGTCGGTGATGCCATCCAGCCATCTCATCCTCTGTTGTCCCCTTTTCCTCCTGCCCCCAATCCCTCCCAGCATCAGAGTCTTTTCCAGTGAGTCAACTCTTCGCATGAGGTGGCCAAAGTATTGGAGTTTCAGCTTTAGCATCATTCCTTCCAAAGAACACCCAGGGCTGATCTCCTTTAGAATGGACTGGTTGGGTCTCCTTGCAATCCAAGGGACTCTCAAGAGTCTTCTCCAACACCACAGTTCAAAAGCATCAGTTTTCTTCAGCACTCAGCCTTCTTCACAGTCCAACTCTCACATCCATACATGACCACAGGAAAAACCATAGCCTTGACTAGACGGACCTTTGTTGGCAAAGTAATGTCTCTGCTCTTCAATATGCATATATATTAATACAATATAAATAGAGAAACAATTAAAAGCACATATAAATAATGAAAATTATTATTAATGCCCCTTCCCAATAATGTACACATAGCATATGCCATATGGTTTTTATGGAGTGTGTACTCATTATATAGGTTTAACTTTTTTTTTAATCTACACTCAAATGGTGAACTTATTCAGTCTTATAATTCTGGATATCATTCATATGCTGGTAACCCTCAAGGTTAGATCTCCAAATATTTCTCTCCAAATTATAGCCTCATATGTCCTATTGTCTACAATGTCTCTCCACTTTTATGTTTGATACTTATGCCAGACTTAATATACCTGAAACTGAAATCACGATGATTCTCTAAAATCATTTCCATCTTAGTTGATGTAAATACCATCATCCCAGGTATTTGGTTCAAAATCTTGGACTTGTCCTTGAGTCATATATTTTCTGTTGCTCTCTTCTTGAAATCAACTAAGCAGAAAAGTTTGTTTCTACTACCTTCAAAATATTTCTGAAATCTGACTACTCCTCATTCTTTTTATTCCTTTTTTTCCCATAGCATGCATTACCTGCCAATACCCTGTATTATATTTATTTATGGATGGCTTTTTATATTAAATCTCCATGCTAAAATATAACTTGTGAGAGGTCAAGGATCTTGGTTAGATTTATTTACTGTTATATACAAAATGCCCAAAACTTAAGTCGATGAATATCATCTCTTGAATGAATGGAGTTGTTACTTGTATTATGTCGCCAATACTTAGCCAGTGTTAAAGACAGGATTTGTAATATAGCAGTGAAGTGTTTTTTAAAAAATGAGTGAATGAACACAATGAATTGTGTAAACATTCTAAACTGAACTTCACTTGAGTAAAATGCACTTAGGTATTTAGCTTCACAGACCATTTATGAAATGTGTTTTCTGGCATCACAAAACAGTATCTTTTCTTTTTGACTCAAGTAAAACTATCTATATTCATATTCTATTAATAAATCATATGACCTTTTTCTCCTCTGTCATCTTTCTATTAGGGCTTAGTTTCTCTTCCACTCAATTTGTTTAAACAAATATTATAAATTACGAAAAGATACAGACACTCAGACAGATGTTATCTTGCTCAGCCTTACTTTCCCAAGCACTGGAACAGTCAGCTGCTTGTTCAGATTCCATTCTATTACAGAGCAACTTACGCTTATCTGCTGATTCTGACACAATAGAAAGAAATTTAATTAATATTACTATGCTCATCAAACTGAGGTTCTCTTGCTCTGACAAGAACTAAACAAGTTATATATTTCTCTTTCACTTATATACACACTTTGAGTTGAAAAATAGTCCACTCTGGATCCTATTGCCATTTCAATACAATTTATGAGAAAAATAAGTATCTTCATATCAATGTAAAGAATGTGATTTGTACTTAATTTTGCTTTTCTGAAACAGTTATTTTGATTATAAAGCACTTAATTGATAATTTCTTAATTGAGAATGAGAAGCATAGACCACCAGTAAAAATTATTTAAGAGATTAAAAAATCTACTCATTAAAAAATATCCAGTATCTATCTATGTATGTATGTATCTATCAACTATCTTCTTACCTACCTACCTTTTAATCTACATTTTCTTTCCTGAAATATCACCCTGAAATTCCCTGATAAAGCAATAAAATATCCTTCTTTAGGCTACTTTTTATTATAGTTTTTTAGTCAGAATTTAATACATTCTGGTGAAAGTGTGATAACTTCAGTGATTTAATATTCATAAAATAGCAATGCAGTAGCATAACATTTGGAATTTGTGAAAGCCTAAATGATATTCTTGAAGACCAACTTTTCAAATTAAAGAAGGAATCACACACACAATAGAGTTAAATTAGTATCAGTCAACATGTGTGGAAAATGTAAAGTATTTACTGAATTTTTTCTGTATTTTACAAAGTTCCGTGGAAAGTCAAAGTTCTATCATTATACTGATGGCTTTTGTCTATAAGTAAAAATTGTAGGTATAATTATTGACATTATACTTGTTAGAAACAGGCCACATCACTTTGTCTGCTAGACCAGATACCATAGCAACACCTGCTTAGTGGAAGCTGAAAAAATATTTTGTAGTTTTGCATTTGTTAGAGCTTCTGGACTGTAACAGATATGTATTAATTGGAAGTAGATGTGACAGCTTGCAGCAGTTACTAAGATAGGAAGCAAACCATCAGCACCTGTCAAGACTCAGGGCTGAAAAAAGATGAATCAAACGCTGTGATGTGTGACTTCAAACACAGTGTCACTTTTGTGTACTCATCATTGGTAAAAAAAGTGTGGGGAAGTGTGGGATTTTGTTAATATGTAAATATTTTCATCAGTGTCTTAAAGATAGGACAAAGAATCATCGCCTGTCAAGTTAAAAAGGGGTAAATTAGAAATTCAAAAGAACACATAAAACTTTGACAGTTCTAATCATATACCATCATCATGATTTCACAGTACAAGATGCATGGATGCATGAAAGATTCCAAATACAGATTGGCAGTTTTAGTACAACAAAACATTACCTTTTTTTTTTTTCCCTGAAAGATTAAATGTGATCAGACAAATTTATATAACAAAACCTTTCAATTCTAAATTCATATTTTCATGCTCCTTAATGATAGAAAACATTTATCAATTGGGTAGCTTATAAATATGCTGGTAAACATATTATTTTTTACCAGTTCTTTTGCTGGTGCATGTTCTGCAATATATCTAAAAATTTACTAATAACTAGGTAGGCTCATAGAAACAAATATAAATACCCTATTGTGTATTAGCTTGCTATTTTCATTCTCCATATATTTTTATTCTGATAAAGTACTGACTTTCTGTTTGACTGAATTATATTAAAAGAATTTTAGCAATACTGAAAATAGCTTAAAAAATAGGAAAGGGGATTATGGGACAGAGTTATCATTTTGAAATATATTCTTCAACTTAAATATGAGGTTTTTAATATATAACTGCTAATTTTTAAGTCAGTAAAGAACAACTACAAAGAACAATAAAATAGCTACAGGGTAATTTGTGGATTATGTTCTATGTAAAGAAAAAATGATTTTAATGAGTTTAATATACCTTAGTAATATGACACTTTGGAGATGATTATGCATTTGAAGAAAGACAATAAATACATCTTTTAGTGTTGAATTTGGTGAAATAGCTGGTTTGTATCCTGAAACCATGTTGTTGTTAAAAACTTAAAATATGAGTACATAAAATATATATAATTTTAAGCAACCAAAATATTACTTGGATCAAAGGGACATATAAACAACCATGCAGATCTCCCCAAGCCCATATATTACCTAACAGAAGCAGAAGATATTAAGAAGAGGTGGCAAGAATACACAGAAGAACTGCACAAAAAAGATCTTCACGACCCAGATAATCACGGTGGTGTGATCACTGACTTAGAGCCAGACATCCTGGAATGAGAAAGCAAGTGGGCCTTAGAAAGCATCACTACAAACAAAGCTAGTGGAGGTGATGGAATTCCAGTTGAGCTATTTCAATCCTGAAAGATGATGCTGTGAAAGTGCTGCACTCAATATGCCAGCAAATTTGGAAAACTCAGCAGTGGCCACAGGACTGGAAAAGGTCAGTTTTCATTTCAATCCCACAGAAAGGCAATGCCAAAGAATGCTCAAACTACCACACAATTGCACTCATCTCACATGCTAGTAAAGTGATGCTTAAAATTCTCCAAGCCAGGCTTCAGCAATACATGAACCATGAACTTCCTGATGTTCAAGCTGGTTTTAGAAAAGAAAAGCAGAGATCAAATTGCCAACATCCGCTGGATCGTGGAAAAAGAGAGAGTTCCACAAAAACATAAATTTCTGCCTTATTGACTATGCCAAAGCCTTTGACTGTGTGGATCACAACAAACTGTGGAAAATTCTGAAAGAGGTGGGAATGCCAGACCACCTGACCTGCCTCTTGAGAAACCCATGTGCAGGTCAGGAAGCAACAGTTAGAACTGAACATGGAACAACAGACTGGTTCCAGATAGGAAAAGGAGTTTGTCAAGGCTGTATATTGTCACCCTGCTTATTTAACTTATATGCAGAGTACATCATGAGAAATGCCAAGCTGGATGAAGCACAAACTAGGATCAAGATTTCTGGGAAAAATATCAATAACCTCAGATATGAAGATGACACCACTCCTATGACAGAAAGTGAAGAGGAACTAAAGAGCTGCTTGATGAAAGTGAAAGAGGAGAGTGAAAAAGTTGGCTTAAAGCTCAACATTCAGAAAACTAAGATCAAGGCATCGGGTCCCAACACTTCATGGGAAATAGATGGGGAAATTGTAGATACAGTGTCTGACTTTATTTTGGGGGGCTCCAAAATCACTGCAGATGGTGACTGCAGCCATGAAATTAAAAGACGCTTACTCCTTGGAAGGAAAGTTATGACCAACCTAGATAGCACGTTAAAAAGCAGAGATATTACTTTGCAACAAAGGTCCAAATTGTCAAGGCTATGGTTTTTCCAGTGGTCATGTATAGATTTGAGAGTTGGACTGTGAAGAATGCTGAGCACTGAAGAATTGATGCTTTTGAATGTGGTGTTGGAGAAGACTTTTGAGAGTCCCTTGGACTGCAAGGAGATACAACCAGTCCATTCTGAAGGAGATCAGTCCTGGGTGTTCATTGGAAGGACTGATGCTAAAGCTGAAACTCCATACTTTGGCCACCTCATGTGAAGAGTTGACTCATTGGAAAAGACTCTGATGCTGGGAGTGATTGGGGGCAGGAGGAGAAGGGGACAACAGAGGATGAGATGGCTGGGTGGCATCACGAACTCAATGGACATGAGTTTGAGTGAACTCCAGGAGTTGGTGATGGACAGGCTGGCCTGGCATGCTGCGATTCATGGGGTCTCAGAGTCACACATGACTGAGTGACTGAACTGGAACTGGAAAAAGGAATTACTGTAAATTGAACCTGGGTCTCCTGCGTTGCAGGCAGATTCTTTACTGATTGAGCAACAAGGGAATCTCTTTTGGCTATTATTACTAATTGCTAGCAAATGCCTAAGGGGGAAACCAAATTTCTACTAAAATTTCTTTTGAGTTTGGTTACCTCACAGATTTTAAACTCAACATAACACTCCTGCCCCATGATACAGCTTATTATTAGAAACACTATTCATTCATGATGTTGGTGTTGTCCACCCTGTGTACACATAGTTTCTGTTATTATGAATACCCAAGAATAATTTTTATCTGGATGACTTTCTTTATAAATTCTATCTACCCTTCAAAATAAAACTGTAGTGTAACTGCTGCACAGAACCAGATGTTCCCTTTTTAGGGATGTTACCCATATTATTTTTTGATGTAATTTACATCCTCTGTATCCCTTGCAGTCTTGTGAGCTACTTGAGACCACGAAGAATATAATCATCATCTTTAAATCTTGTTAACATTAGGCTTTATTTTGGTGTAGGCTCTCAATTAAAAAATTGTTGAAAGTAAATTAATATGAGACTAGCAAAGTTATATTTTAAACGTGAAGAAGAATAATGTAAATAAAAGTAATTTTAAATATCAAGATGAATGAATGAACCAAAAATATAGAATTAATTTACATATCCAGTTGTTATTGTTGTTCAGTTACTTTGTCGTTTCTGACTCTGCGTCCCCATGGACTGCAGCACGCCGGTCTTCCCTGTCCTTCACTATCTCTTGGAGTATGCTCAAACGCATGTCCATTGAGTCAGTTATGCCATCCAGCCATCTCATCCTCCGTTGCCCCTTTCTCCTCCTGCTCTCAATCTTTCCCAGACTCAGAGTCTTTTCCACCATGTTGGCTCTTCTCATCAGGTGGCCAAAGTATTGGAGCTTCAGCATCAGTCCTTCCAGAGAATGTTCAGATTTTATTTCCTTTAGGATTGACTGGTTTGATCTGCTTGCAGTCTAAGGGACTCTCCAGAGTATTCTTCAGCACCACAGTTGAAAGCATCAATTATTTGGTGCTCTGCTTTCTTTAAGGTCCAACTCTGACATCCATACATGACTACTGGAAAAACAATACCTTTGGCTTCCCTGGTGGCTCAGACAGGAAAGAATCTCCCTGCAATGTGGGAGACCTGGTTCGATCCCTGGGTTAGTAAGATCCTCTGGAGAAGGGAATGGCTACCTATTCCAGTACTCTTGCCTGGAGAATCCCATGAATAGTTTATCTTGGCAGGTTACAGTCGATAGGGTCACAAAGAGTCAGACATGACTGAGTGACTAACACTTGACTATGTGGACCTTTGTCAGCAAAATGTTGTCTCTGCTTCATAATACACTTGTCTAGAATTGACATAGCTTTTCTTCCAAGGAGCAAGTGTCTTTTATTTGCATGACTGCTGTCACTTTCTGCAGTGAATTTGGAGCCCAAAAAAGTAAAATTTGTCACTGCTTTCAACTTTTTCCTCATGTATTTGCCATGAAGTGATGGGACCAGATGCCATGATCATAGTTTTTTGAATGTTGAGTTTTAAGCCAGGTTTTTCACTCTCCTCTTTCACTTTTATCAAGAGGTTCTTTTAGTTCCTCTTTGCTTTCTGTCATTAAGATGGTATCATCTGCATATCTGAAGTTTTTGGTATTTCTCCTTGCAGTCTTGATTCCAGCTTATGATTCATCCAGCCTGGCATTTTGTATAATGTGTTCTGTATATAAGTTAAATAAGTAGGGTGCCAATATACAGCCTTGATGTACTCTTTTCCCAATTTTGAACCAGGTTATTGTTCCGTGTCTGTTTCTAACTGTTGCTTCTTGACCTGCATACAGATTTCACAGCAGACAGATAAGGTGGTGTGGTATTCCCAGCTCTTTAATAATTTTCCACAATTTGTTGTGATCCACACAGTTAAAGGTTTTAGCATCATCAATGAAGCAGAAGTAGATGTTTGTCAGAAATTCTCTTGCTTTTTCTGTGACCCAGTGAATGTTGGCAGTTTGATCTCAGGTTCTTCTGCCTCTTCTAACTCTAACTTGTACATCTGGAAGTCCTCAATTTCTGGAAGTCCTCAATTAGAGTATTGTTGAAGCCTAGCTTGAAGGATTTTTAGCATTACCTTGGTAGCACATGAAATGAGCAAAATTGTATGGTATTTCTGCATCAGTTTTGAAAACTTGAAATATGTGTTCATTTTATCTTCCTCCTGGGATATTCCATTAAGCATAAACCTCATATATCCAAGTGCCTACTTTACACTTCCATTTGGATATCTGAAAAGTCTATGAAAAGTTCTGAGTGCAAAAACTTAATTATTAACATTTTCCTACCAAAACATCCAGCCTTAATTCTACTTCTGAAAAATTTTCTATTTCAATAAATAATGCCACAATGTCCCTAGTTTCTTGACCAAAATTAAAATGAGGCATCATATATCATCTCAAATACAGGCCAGTATTTTTGTTATCTTAATGGCTATAACTTTTAAGTATATCTAAATTTGACAATATATCTCCACTGATGTAACCCTGAATCTAAATACCACCATTGATCACTGTGCTGTGTTAAACTTCTAATAGCTCTCCCTGTCTTTATCTCTTTTTTCCTCTTCCTTATGTTCCATAATCCTACAGCAGCTACAGTGGTATTTCTCAAGCATGACCCAGAAAATTATATTTATTTAAAATTCTTCAAGGAATCCAGATTATATACAAAAGAAAAGCTAAATATTTTGTTATTGCATGTAAAGTTTACATGGTCAAATTCTGTGTAACTACACTCAACAGTCGGAGAGGGTGATGGCACCCCACTCCAGTACTCTTGCCTGGAAAATCCCGTGGACGGAGGAGCCCAGTAGGCTGCAGTCCATGGGGTCGCTCAGAGTCGGACAGGACTGAGCTACTTCACTTTCACTTTTCATCTTCATGCATTGGAGAAGGAAATGGCAACCCACTCCAGTATTCTTGCCTGGAGAATCCCAGGGACAGGGGAGCCTGGTGGGCTGCCATCTATGGGGTCGCACAGAGTCGGACACGACTGAAGCGACTTAGCAGCACACTTAACAGTAGGCCCTTATTGATTATCTATTTTATATATAGTAATGCATATGTGTATATTTTATTACCAAATATTTGATTTATCCCTCTGTCATTCCCCTTTGATAACCAGAAGGTTTTTTTTTTTTTATGTTTGTAATCTGTTTTGTAAATAAGTTCACTTTTATTTATTTTTAGATTACACATATAAGTGATATCATATGATATTTCTCTGTCTAGCTTATTTCACTTAGTATGATAATCTCTAGGTGCATCATGTTGCTACAGATGGCATTATTTCATTCTTTTTATGACTGAGTAATGTTCCATTGTATACGTGTGTATATATTTTTTATATATCTATATCTTACACAGACATACACACACATCTTCTTTATCCATTAATCTGTCAATGGACAATTTAGGTTGTTTCCATGTCCTGTCTATTGTAAATAGTGTTTCAATGAACACTGAGGTGCATGTATATTTTCAAATTATGCTTTTCTCCAGATATTTGCCCAAGGATGGGATCACAAGATCATGCGGTAATTCTATTTTTAGTTTTTTAAGGATCCTTCATACTGTTCCCCTTAGTGACTGCATCAGTTTACATTCCCACCAACATTATAGGTAGGTTTCTTTTTCTCCACATCATCTCCAGCATTTATCATTCATAGACTTTTTATTTTATTATTATTATTATTTTTTTTTACTTTACAATATTGTATTGGTTTTGCCACACATCATAGACTTTTTAAATGTAGGCGATTCTGAGTGATGTGAGGTTATACCTCATTGTAGGCTTCATTTGAATTTCTCTAATAATTAGCAGTGTTGAGCATTTCTTCATGTGCCTTTTGGCCACTTGTATATCTTCTTTGGAATAATATACTTTTAGATCTGCCCTTTTTTATGTTGGGTTGTTTGTTTTTTTGATTCTGAGCTGCATGAGCTGTTTATATGTTTTGGAGATTAGTCCCTTCTCAATTACATCATTTGCAAACATTTTCTCCTATTCTGTACATTGTCTTTTTGTTTGTGGTTGTTGTTTTCATTTTTAGCCTTTACTTTGATTTTAGGATTAAAGGATTATTTCTGTTTTACACGTTACCTAACTCTACATGCAACTGTGGAAATTTTCGTAGAGATTTGAGAGAAACCCAATATTTTACAAAATGATATTTTTTTTTCCTCCCTAATTCCTAGATCCTTAACGTATAGCAAAAGTTTAGTTTAGAGGGAGCCTAATTAAATTTCTCTCAAAAAGATTATCAAGGAAAAACATAAGTGATTCACAATGGGAGAAAATTTGAGAATATCTCAACAATTTTTTCTTTCAAAAAGTAAAAGTTTTAAAGGAATGGCATTCTTGTTCTTGTTTATTATCTCATGGGCAACAAATATTTCTCCAAATTAAATGTAGTTATGAATTAACATTATCACCAAAATTATTTCAGTTAAGAATAAATGTACTGAATGGATACCATTGTCTAATTATCAGAAAAGACTACTGAAATGTGTTTAATGGTAATTAACCTAAATCATTGCCACAAATTTATGGAGAGCTAATTGTCACTTTCTCTGAAAGACATAGATGTTAATTAAAGAATACAAAGAAGAGGCATATACAACCAAATGTATTTAATGAAATTGAAAAGATTTGGCTAACTTCCAGTGATTAACATTTTTATTTTTTAATTAACAATATCATATTATTATGTATTTATAATTTGTTTCAGGTATCACCTTTTCAGGAGATAACCTTCTGACTCTAAAGAAATCCTTTAATAGGCATTTATAAAAATCAACATTTACTTTTATTAAAAGCAAATTTTTCTGAATATTTTATCAGAAAAGAAAATGGGTCTACTTTTACATAATCTGAAATATTCAGAGTAATATGCATACTACTTAGTGTATGTTACATATGTAACATGCTATTACCTATTGCTTACTCGCTCAGTCATGTCTGACTCTTTCTGGCCCCATGGACTGCAGCCCACCAAGCTTTTCTTTCCATGAGGATTTTCCAGGCAACAATACTGGAGTGAGTTGCCATCCCTTTCTCCAGTGGATTTTCCCAACCCGGGGATTGAACCCAGGTTTCCCACATTGCTGATGTGTTCCTTACCATCTGAGCCACCAGGGAAGCCCAACCATGCTGTAATGGATAGCCTATCCCTTCTCCAGGAGATCTTCCTGACCCAGGAATTGAACTGGGCTCTCCTACATTTCAAGTGGATTCTTTACCAATTGAGCTACCAGGGAAGTCATTGCAGAGTAACAGATATTCAGTGCTATTGTATTGAATGGAGTATTCTTTTTTTTTTTTTTATTCTGAGTGCATTTTTATTATTCTTTATAAATTTTTTTGTTTTATGCATCATTAAAATGCATTGAAGAGACAAGAAATATAGGCAAATATAGGCCAACCAGGAAAAATTAATAGTATAGAATAACCCCTTTGAAATTAAAATAAAAAAAAACTAAATAGTTTTTACACTAAAGTTTTTTTTTTTTTTAACAGTTGGCATTTTTTAATGTAGAAACAGATAAGCCTGTTTCTTAGATATGACTGAACTGGTGAATTGATTTATTTGTGGTGTTGTTTAAAATATACAATTGATATACAACTAATTAGAAGTATAAATACTACTAAATAATATGAAGAGTGCTGTCAACATAATAAGAAATATTATATATTTAAAAAATATATATACAAAAATATGTGAGCAAAAAAGAACAAATACTCAATTGCTTTAAACAGATTTTATTCTATGTCGACATTTAATTTTCCTGCTTTCACCAATATGCCCATCAAACATAAAAAGACAAAATCAACTCATAAATCTTAGAAAACATTAGTGTAAACAGACCTTGAATATTGTCTTCTTGAGATTATGCTATATTGTGTTTTTTTCCTTTTATTCATTTATGAAAGTCATTTTTTCAGATAAAAATGAGTGAATTATCTGTGGGACCAAAACAAATGATAAATATTCTACATATTGATAAAAAAGCTTTTCTCTTTAGTAGTGTTAATTACATCACATCAAGCACTCTGATACAATAACATTCTACATCTGATAGCTTCTGATAAAAACAATACAATAAAACTGGATTAGTAGCACGTTCAGTTAAATTCAAAAGAGGTGAGTAAAGATTAATATTATCATATAGATAGGTGAATGATAGGTAGATACAAATATAGGTCTATATACAAATGTACATATTCCTACAGAAACAATGAGAAAACCTGCTATCCATACTAACTTGGTTCTGCTCAATAGATCCACAGCAAAGCCAAACTACTAACTCTGGAGTTGTGGTTAAAAAAAAAAAAAGTACAGCTGTTGGGAGCCACTTTAGGCATTACTGACAAAATGGAGGCACGGCCCCAACCCCCTCTCCTCATCTCGCAGGCACAGCCCCAAGATAAAGGAGTTAGGCCTTGTGATTCTGACTTGTTCTTTCCTTTCTTCAGTTGAGTTGGCTGGAAAGAATGTTAAAGTGCTTGAGAAAAGCATGAGAAAGCACAAAGCCTTCTACAGTTGTGCCCAGAAAATAATCTATAAAGGAACCATTGACATATGTTCAAGGATCTTTACAAAGAATGTCCTGGGATGAGCATGTAGGCCACAGCTTGAGGCCATGGGAAGGATTGTTACCTGAGATCTGTTTGTGAGGGAAATATTTATGGCAAAAGAAGTTTGCTAAATTTAGGGTTTAGGAATAATTAAGAATAGCTAGAGGCCTTTTTAGGAGATAGTGATCTTAATAAGGTTGGGGCAAACAGGATTTAGAAAGATAAGAAATAAACTGAGGAATGTAGCATGAGTTACAATGTAATCACAAGTTATAGGTCACATAAGAAGAAGTAGATAATAGTAAAGCCGATTCTGAGAGAATCACTGACGCAGGAACTCTGTTTGAAGGACAGCAATGATTTCTGGAGACAGTAAATCTGGGTGGGGGAGACTGAAAATGTCAAACCTCTGACCTAATGCTTTTGTCAAAGTATAAAAGAGAACCTGAAGCTTGAAATAAACATGTAGTTCTGTACTATGAGTCAGAGGCTACATCATCGTCCGCCGACACTGCTCACCCCTTCAGGCTGATTCCCTGGATGCTGGAGCTGGACTCCGGCATACAGCATTTATTGCAGGGTGCCAAGCAAGAAGAATGGGTGGCTAATGCTCAAAAGACCTGAATTCCACAATGGCTTTCAGGGAAGGATTTTTAAAGACAGTGTTAGGGAGAGGGTCACTGATTTGTGAATGATGAGGTAACAGACAGATGTTGTGGGAATCTCAATCATCAGCCTCTTGTTCTAGCCTGTCTGGGATCTACATGCTTATAGTCAGCAGTGTTCCATCTGGTGAGAGTCTTGTTTACTGCTCACCCCTTCAGGCTGATTCCCTGGATGCTGGAGCTGGACTCCGGCATACAGCATTTATTGCAGGGTGCCAAGCAAGAAGAATGGGTGGCTAATGCTCAAAAGACCTGAATTCCACAATGGCTTTCAGGGAAGGATTTTTAAAGACAGTGTTAGGGAGAGGGTCACTGATTTGTGAATGATGAGGTAACAGACAGATGTTGTGGGAATCTCAATCATCAGCCTCTTGTTCTAGCCTGTCTGGGATCTACATGCTTATAGTCAGCAGTGTTCCATCTGGTGAGAGTCTTGTTTCTGTAAAACAACTTAGGAATGTGTGCCAGACATTGTTACTTGTGGCCTTTAGAGAGAAAAAGGCCTTGTGATGTGCTATATAGCTGATCTATTGTTTAAATTGCTACCAATTATCCAGCTCTCCACCCTTGACACCCACCCTTGGTGCTCTGTTGTTTATTTCTGCAAGTTCTTACTCCTCTAATCATTAAATCTTGAACCAGACTTTCTGAAACTCAGGGAAAGTTCAAGAGACTGAAATGTTTTCTTTAAGTCAGGAATGGGGAAGAGGAAAGTGTCTATTACCAAGAAAGCCTGTCTGGGAATTGCTCAATTTCAAACCTAGGAAATGCAGTGTAAAAGGTAGTCATGTTTGTCAAACAATCAGAGAGCTAAAGTTCAAAGACAATCTAAACTGAAACATAGAAACAAGAAGAGATGGGATACAAGCATTGACTTACCAGAGCCCAGCAAGTAAGACATTTAATGAAGCATTGTTTATCTCAATATCTATTACCCTATACACAATGTTGACTTTAATGCAAAATTTGTGAGACATATGAAAACGCAAGACAAAAATAATATTGAGATAAATCGTTTAACAGAATAAGAGTCAGATAAGACATATATGTTGCAACTATCAGGTAAGGAAATTAAGTACCTGTAAGTGTTATGTTAGACATTATATGGAAAAGAGAGACAATATTCATGGACAGATGGAGAATTTTAGGATAGACATAAAAATTATAAGAATGAGTCAAAGAGAAGCAGGAAATTTAAAATATGGTAAAAATAGATGGAGAACACCTTCTGGGAGCTCATCAGTGAATTAGACATAGCTGAGGAAAGAATCAGCAAACTCAAAGATAGACTAGTAGTACTGGCCTAAACTGAAACACAAAGAGTAAAGGAAAAAATTATATATATATATATATGTTTTATATATATATATATATATATATATATATATATATATGTTTTATATATATATATATATATATATAAAATGAAATGAATTTCCAAGAGGTGTGATACAATAACAAAATGTAATACATATACATATATAGAGAGAGACATACACACACACCCACACCCACACACACATATATATACACTGGATTATCAGAATGCAAAGAAAAAGGTAAGATTCAAAAAAATTTCAAAATCAATAACAGCAGAAAATTTTCCAATATTAAAAAACCATATATGGAACTATATGCACCCCAGGGTTCATTTTAGCACTGTTTACAATAGCCAAATAATGGAAGCCATCTATATGTCCAACAACAGAGAAATGGATAAAGAAAAAGTGGTACATCCATACAATGGAATATTACTTAACCATTAAATAGAATGAAATAATGCAATTTGTAGCAACATGGATGAATCTGGAGATTTTCATACTGAATGTAGTAAGTCAGACACCGAAGGAAAAATCTTGAATGACATTTCCTGTGTGCAGAATCTAAAAAGAAAGAATATAAATGAATTTATTCACAAAACAGAAACAGACTTACAAACTTAGAGAAAGAACTTATGGTTGCCAGAGGGGAAGGACAGGAAGAAGAGATTGTCAAGGAGGCTGGGATGGACATGTACATTGTGCTATATTTAAAATGGATAACCAAAAAGGTCTTACTATATAGCATGGGGAACTCTGTTCCATATTGTGTGGCAGCCTGGATGGGAGGGAATTTGGGGAGTGGGAGAATCGATACATGTATATGTATGGCTGAGTCCCTTTGCTGTCCACATGAAACTGTCAAAACGTTGTTAACTGGCTACATTCCAATATAAAGTAAAAAGTTTAAAAGTAAAAAAAAAAAAAAAAAATTAAGAAAAGACATCAAAATACAAATACAAGTATCCAAGAAACCTAGAGAAAACAAATCAGAAAAATATCAAGCAAACTAAGCAATAGTAACATTATAATAAATAAAAGGAACTAGACTGAAAATGTTCCATACTGTATGATTCAATTTATATGACCTTGTGGAATATAAAAAACTAGAGATGGGCAAAACTGTTGCATAACAGTACAAAAATTAAATGAGTTTTCCTAGGAAAAGTATGCATAGAAATATTCTCGGGTCTGGCAGAGGTATATTTATGTCGAAAAGAGTTTTGACAGAAGTACCCAACTTTTGTAGCCTTCATCATATATTTCTACTTCAAGGAGAGCTTCTAGTTTACTATGTAATAATGGGACCTACCTGATAGAGAAAATGGCCTTGTTAAGTAGGACCTACTTAGATCCTGGAATCAGTCTCTTTTTCCATTAAACTGACTCAAACCTGTCAAAACAGCTTAATTTTGTGCTATTTATGTATATGCTGATTTTCCAAGTTAGATATTAATGTTTTTTTCTTGACATAATATCATTTAGTTGTGTGTGTGTGTGTGTGTGTGTGTGTTAGCACTATCTTATATAGTAGTGCGTCTAGTACATTAATTTGAAAATTCTTGAGGGGATGATAATATTCAATATTCTATTTGGCTTTAGAACATTGAGAACAGCTTAATAAAAATTAAGATATAATCAGAAGCATGTTATTACATCAATTTCATTCTGAATTAGCTCTTCTATTCACTTCTCAATAAGATGATTTTTTTTTATTAAATTCATACTGTGAGAAAAATACCATGTCAGTAAATTTGAGGAATAAAGCATGACCCGCCCTTAAAAAGCTTAAATTTTGTAGGTAATTTAATATTTAGTGAAAAGATTTCAGTGTGCTGAAAAATTCAGCAGTTTGATTTTCCATCTAAATTGTTAGGGATGTTAAACTATTTCATATCCTTACTCTACAACAGATATGCTTTAAATTGATTTCTAGCCAAAATTTAAACAAATTTCTATATGAATCAATGATTAGTCTAGTGCCAGATTTTATATGGGATTGTGGTTGAAAAGAAACAGGAGGAATGAAAGGAAAGCAAAGCTAAAGGATAAAGCAATTTTCTGTGACCAGTTTCATCCTGAACTGTTTCTTGTACCATAAGACTGCTTTCTGAGTGCTTCATCCTACAACATTTGTTGCTAAAATGCATTCACAAACAATTATTATGAAAATTTTATTTTTTATTTTAATACTACATTAAGTTAATATGATATTAACATCTCAATATGTTCTTAGAAATGCAAACTTTAAGGGAAGATCTTAGGCTCTTGCAAATAAAACAGCAAAAACAAATGCATGTTTGATGTGAAGTACATTATTATTTCACTTTTTACATAAAATACCCCACATTTAGTATTACTTCTAATTAATTAGCATTCATGGGGAAATATTTTATATGATATCTTCATGTATAAATACAATAAAATGTTTTTATTGCTATTCCATCACTTATATAGTATGTGAATAGTTCTTATAGCATTGTGTTGATTCAAGTTATATTTCGGTGAACCATGCACATCTCAAGATTCATCCTGTAAATCAAGATTGGTGAAAATCTGTGCAAAAATGCCTTAATAAATACTTAGACTACTTTTACTATTCTTTGCTATTTTCCATGTCTCAAATATATCATTTTCCCCTGAAAATAGATGTAACTGTGGCATAGGTGACATGAGTAAATATCAAATATATCCAGTTGTTCAGAAAATATCACAGTTGAATAGGTAGAGGTGACTTTAAAAGATTCAACATTGCTGGTGCAGACGTTATGTATTACCTGATGACTCTAGCTTTCATTGAGGTAAAAATCAACCCATTCAAGGTGATATCTTCTTATTTGTTTATATAAAATGGAAAGTCTGTGTTACAAATAAAAAGCTGTAACCAAAGCTAAAGCAGTACACCAAAATTCTATGTCATACTTTGAATGTAAATTCATTCAAATAAAATGTCTATTTATCAAACACTTGCTCTCAACCTAACCTCAAACAACTGCATATATGCACATAATCGCACATGTGTAAACATACATGTGTGAAATACAGAACTAGTCTTCCACAGGTAATATGGAATGAAGGAAAATATAGGCAGCAAAATTATATGCAAGTGTTGTACATGGAGTTTAAACCATGGAATAAATTATCCAATTTCAAGCAGAAGAATTTCCCAGGAAAAAAAAGAAACTTAAAAACAAACGAACATTAAAACCTTCCCAGGACAAGAAAAATTAGATAGATAAAAAACTACAAATTCCATAAAGAATAAAAAGCCTTGGGAGAAGAAATATATAAAAGTAAAATGGAATTTTTACTTATTTTTAATTGATCTAAAATATTTTGATTAGGGTAAAAATAGTATTACTATATTGGGTAATTGTTACATTTGTGTAAGTGAAGTGCTTGCCAGCAGTATCTTAAACAATTGGGGTAGGAATTTGTAATGCTGTGCTACAAGGAATCTATACTACATGTGAAACAGTATGATGTTATGTGAAGTGAGACACGGATTAATCAATATTGTCAAACTTCAGGGCAATCACTAACCAAAATTTCAAGAAGTATAACTGGTATATTAAGAAAGGGTAGAAAATGGAATCACATAAAATGCTCAGTTCAAGCAAGCAAAGGCAAAAGAAGAGAGGGAAAAGGAACAAAGAACAAATGCAATAACTGTAAAGTAGTCACAAGCATTTATGTTTTAATAATTTTTATATGAATGACTTAAATATACCAGTGAAAAGACCAAAATTATCAGGATTAATAAAGGAGATCAGACTATCTGTATCTAAAAGAAACCCATTTAATTATAAGAACTCAGATTGAAAGGAGAGGGATGGAGAAAGATCTACCTTGCTAACACTAATCAAAGGAAATCTGTAATATCCATGTTAACTGCAGACAAAGTGGACTTTAGGGCAAGGAAAAATAACAGGAATAAACAAGAAACTTTGCATAGTGATAAAGAAGTCAAATCTATAAGAATACAAAACTATACCAGTAAGTATACCTGGATACATACTGATGCACACACATACTTAGGTGTTATTCATAGTATTCCATAAATATTTAGTTTTAATATCTTGCAAACATTTGAGGTAAAATGTGCTAATATTGATTATTTGTTTGCAGTAGAGCATCAATATCAAAATTTGTAGGAGCTAAGTGTAAAGTGAAAAGGAGAGTGAAATCATAATGAAGACTTACAAACATGAAATTTAATTTTAATTTTTTTTTTAACATCACTTAAATTCCTATATAGGGAGGTAAACGGAAGGTACTCTATATGTGTAGAGACCAATCAGGTGGCTAAAGCAGTACATCTAACAAAGAATACTTCTTTAAAAAAAAAAAAAAAAAAACTAAGTTTGCCAATATAAATGGAGTAAAGTGGGTAACAAATAGGTATGTTAATGGGAAAGCAATACAGTTGGTTAAAAAGTGAGAGGGTTGTAAAGGGAGTTGCTGATGAAATTTTTCAGTTTCCTGGCTCAAGCAAGTTGATTCTCACAGAATTAGCTGATACAGAGAACATTGAGGGGGCTTCCCTGGTGACTCATATGGTAAAGAATCTGCCTGCAGTGCAGGAGACCCAGGTTCAATCCCAGTGTCTGGAAGATCCCCTGGAGAAGAGAATGGGTACCCACTCCAGTATTCTTGCCTGGAGAGTTCCATGGACAAAGGAGCTTAGTGGATCCATGGGTTTGCAGAGTCAGACACAACTGAGCGACTTTCACTTCAGGGAACATTAACAAGGGTAATTTGGGGAAGAAGTGTTATATAATGATTTGACATCTGTTTTTTGTTTGTTTGTTTGTTTTTTGTTTTTAGTTTTTTTTTTCTTTTGTGTTGAAGAAGGAGATGGCAACCCACTCCAGTACTCTTGCCTGGAAAATCCCATAGACAGAGGAGCCTGGTAGGCTGCAGTCCATGGGTCGCTAAGAGTCGGACACGACTGAGCGACTTCACTTTCTCTTTTCACTTTCATGCATTGCAGAAGGAAATGGCAACCTACTCCAGTATTCTTGCCTGGAGAATCCCAGGGACAAAGGAGCCTAGTGGGCTGCCATCTACGGGGTCACACAGAGTTAGACACCACTGAAATGACTTAGCAGCAGCAGCAGCAGAGCCAATTAACAATGTTGTGATAGTTTCAGGTGAACAGCTAAGGGACTCAGCAGTACATGTACATGTATCCATTCTTCCTAAATTCCCCTCCCATCTAGGCTTGCACATGATGTTGAGCAGCTTATCCATTTTAAATACAGCAGTATGTACATGACCATTCCAAATTCCCTAACTATCCCTTAACCCTGGCAACAATTTATTTTGTAAGTCTGTATCTTCCCATTTTGTAAGTTCATTTGTATCATTTCTTTTTAGATTTCACATATAACTGATGCCATATGATATTTCTCCTTCTTCGTCTGACTTCACTCAGGATGACATTCTCTAGGTCCTTCCATGTTGCTGCAAATGGCATTATTTCATTGTTTTTTAATGGCTGAATAATAATCCACTATATAAATATACCACATTTTATTTAACCATTCCTTGGTCAATGGACATTTAGGTTGCTTCTATGTCTTGGCTATTGTAAATAGTGCTGCAATAAACATTGGTGTGCAAACATTCTTTCAGATCATACATTTCCTCCAGATATATGCCCAGGAGTGGGATTGGAGGGTCATATAGTAGCTCTATTTATATTATTTTAAGGAACCTCTGTACTGTTCCCCATAGGAGCTTGTAGCAATTTACATTTCCACAAACAGTGTAGGAGGGTTCCCCTCTCTCCACACCCTCTGCAGCATTTATTGTTTGTGGTTCTTTTGATGACAGACATTCTGGCTGGTGTGAGGTGATATCTCATTGTAGCTTTGATTTGCATTTCTCTAATAACCTAGAGCCAGACATCCTGGAATGTGAAGTCAAGTGGGCCTTAGAAAGCATCACTACAAACAAAGCTAGTGGAGGTGATAGAATTCTAGTTGAGCTATTTCAAATCCTGAAAGATGATGCTGTGAAAGTGCTGCACTCAATATGCCAGCTAATTTGGAAAACTCAGCAGTGGCCACAGGACTGGAAAAGGTCAGTTTTCATTCCAATCCTAGAGAAAGGCAATGCCAAAGAATGCTCAAACTACCACACAATTGCACTCATCTCACATGCTAGTAAAGTAATGCTCAAAATTCTCCAAGCCAGGCTTCACCAATACGTGAGCTGTGAACTTCCAGATGTTCAAGCTGGTTTTAGAAAAGGCAGAGGAACCAGAGATCAAATTGCCAACATATGCTGCATCATGGAAAAAGCAAGAGAGTTCCAAAAAAACATCTATTTCTGCTTTATTGACTATGCCAAAGCCTTTGACTGTGTGGATCACAATAAACTGTGGAAAATTCTGAAAGAGATGGGAAACCAGATCACCTGACCTGTCTCTTGAGAAATCTGTATGCAGGTCAGGAAGCAACAGTGAGAAATGGACATGGAACAACAGACTGGTTCCAAATAGGAAAAGGAGTACATCAAGGAGGTATATTGTCACCCAGCTTATTTAACTTATATGCAGAGTATATCATGAGAAACGCAGGACTGGAAGAAACACAAGCTGGAATCTAGATTGCTGGGAGAAATATCAATAACCTCAGATATGCGGATGACACCACCCTTATGGCAAAAAGTGAAGAGGAACTAAAAACCCTCTTGATGAAAGTGAAAGTGGAGAGTGAAAAAGTCGGCTTAAAGCTCAACATTCAGAAAATGAAGATCATGGCATCCGGTCCCATCACTTCATGGGAAATAGATGGGGAAACAGTGCAAATAGTGTCAGACTTCATTTTGGGGGGCTCCAAAATCACTGCAGATGGTGACTGCAGCCATGAAATTAAAAGATGTTTACTCCTTGGAAGGAAAGTTATGACCAACCTGGATAGCAAAGAGACACTGATGTATAGAACAGTCTTTTGGACTCTGGGAGAGGGAGAGGGTGGGATGATTTGGGAGAATGGCATTGAAATATGTATAATATCATATATGAAACGAGTCGCCAGTCCAGGTTCGATGCACGATACTGGATGCTTGGGGCTGGTGCACTGGGACGACCCAAAGGGATGGTATGGGGAGGGAGGAGGGAGGAGGGTTCAAGATGGGGAACACATGTATACCTGTGGCAGATTCATTTTGATATATGGCAAAACCAATACAATATTGTAAAGTTAAATTAAATTAAGAAAAATAAAAACACACAAAAGCAGAGACATTACTTTGCCAACAAAGGTCCGTCTAGTCAAGGCTATGGTGTTTCCAGTGGTCATGTATGGATGTGGAAGTTGGACTGTGAGGAGGGCTGAGCGCCAAATGATGCTTTTGACCTGTGGTATTGGAGAAGGCTCTTGAGAGTCCCTTGGACTGCAAGGAGATCCAACCAGTCCATTCTGAAGGAGATCAGCCCTGGGATTCCTTTGGAAGGAATGATGCTAAAGCTGAAACTCCAGTTTTTTGGCCACCTCATGCAAAAAATTGACTCATTGGAAAAGACTCTGATGCTGAGAGGGATTGGGAGGTAGGAGAAGGGGATGACAGAGGATGAGATGGCTGGATGGTATCACTGACTGGATGAACGTGAGTCTGAGTTAACTCCGGGAGTTGGTGATGGAGAGGGAGGCCTGGCGTGCTGCGATTCATGGGGTCGCAAAGAGTCGGACACGGCTGAGTGCCTGAACTGAACTGAATACTAGCAGTGTTGAACATCTTTTCATATGCCTATTGCCCATCTGTATGTCTTCTTGGAGAAATGATTTGACATCTATTTTGAACAAATTAGGTTGAGGTCCTCTGATTCATCCAACCAAAAATATTGAATACACACACATTTATGTGTATATATATATATATAAATCTAAAACTCAGAAGACTGGAAGTGTGGGTACGATTGTGTGTATATGTCTAAGAATGCTCATTAAAACATAAGGAATAGACTCAATCACCTCAGAAAAAAATCTATAATTATAGAAAAAGACTGAGGGATTCTATTACTTGACAATTGTCTTAAGGAAGAAAAATTGGAAAGAGAGACATAAAAGGATCAACAAGAGAGGTTAAGGGGAAAGCCAGGAGCCTACATAGTAGGGAGGAGAGGGAGGTGTGTATTTAAAGAGAAGTGGTTTGCTGTTGTAAGCTGCTTTGCAATAAAGCAGGTTGGAGAATGAAGTCTGCCTATTGGACATGGTGATATAGATATTATTGGTCATTTTTATTTCCGTGAATATTCTTTAAATTTATTTTTAATTGGAAGATAATTGTTCACAATGTTCTGTTGACTTCTGGCATAAAACAACATGAATCAGTCGTAAGTATACATATGATCCCTCCCTCTTCTTTCTCTCCCACCCCGACCCCTTCCCACACCTTTGATACAACATATTAAAGGTATACAGTGATTAAATATTTTTTCAGATTATGCTTCATTAAATGTAATTAGAAAATAATGTTTTTCTATGATGTTAAATATACGCCCTTTGTTTATCTATTTATAAATAGTAGCTTCTATCTCTTAATCCCATTCAACTAAAGTCCCTACCCTCCCTTCTCACCACTGACAACCATAAGTTTGTTTTCTATATCTTTAAGTGCCTGTTTTGCTGTATATACCTGTTTCTATTATTTCTTAAGTTCCACATATAAATGGTGTCCTACAGTATTTGTCTTTCTCTGCCTGACTTATTTCCCTAAGCATATTATCTAGATCTATACACATTGCTGCAATTGGCAGAGTCTAATTCTTTTTTATGCCTGCATTGACATCTTCTTTATTCATTGGTCTGTCGATAAGCGGCTGGACTTCTTCAATACCATGGCTATTAGAAATAGTGCTGCTATGAACATTGGGATGCATGTATCTTTTTTAATTAATGTTTTCATTTTTTCTGGATATGTACCTGGAAGTAGAATTGCTGGGTCATATGGTAGTTCTAATTTTATATTTTTGAGGAAGCCTCAAATAATTGAATGCTGATATTCATTTATTCTACAGTGGCTAAACTAATTTACATTCCCACAAACATTACACAAGGTCTTGCTTTTCTCCACATTTTCACCAGCATTTGTTATTTGTAGATTTATTGATGACAGTCATTCTTAACAGGACTGGAAAAGATCAGTTTTCAATCCAATCCCAAAGAAAGGAAATGGCAAAGAATGCTCATACTACCACACAATTGCACTCATCTCACACACTAGCAAAGCGGTGCTCAAAATTCTCCAAGCCAGGCTTCAGCAATATGTGAACTGTGAATTTCCAGATATTCAAGCTGGTTTTAGAAAAGGCAGAGGAACCAGAAATCAAATTGCCAACACCCACTGGATCATTGAAAAAGCAAGAAAGTTCCAGAAAAACATCTATTTCTGCTTCATTGACTATGCCAAAGCCTTTGACTGTGTGTATCACAATAAACTGTGGAAAATTCTGAAAGAAGTGGGAATACCAGACCACCTGACCTGCCTCTTGAGAAATCTATTCAGGTCAGGAAGCAACAGTTAGAACTGGACATGCAACAATAGAAAAAATAGGAAAAGCAATACATCAAGGCTGTAGATTGTCACCCTATTTATTTAACTTATATGCAAAGTACATCATGCGAAATGCCAGGCTGGATGAAGCACAAGCTGGAATCAAGATTGCTGGGAGAAATATCAATAACCTCATATATGCAGATGACACCACCTTTATGGCAGAAAATGAAGAAGAACTAAAGAGCCTCTTGATGAAAGTAAAAGAGGAGAGTGAAAACATTGGCTTAAAGCGCAACATTCAGAAAGCTAAGATCATGGTATCTAGACCCATCACTTCATGGCAAATAGATAGAGAAACAGTGGAAACAGTGTCAGACTTTATTTTGGGGGGCTCCAAAGTCACTGCAGATGGTGACTGCAACCATGAATTTAAAAGACGCTTACTCCTTGGAAGAAAAGCTATGACCAACATAGCTATGACCAGCATATTAAAAGGGAGAGACATTACTTTGCCAACAAAGGTCCATCTTGTCAAGGCTATGGTTTTTCCAGTAGTCATGTTTGGATGTGAGAGTTGGATTATATACAAAGCTGAGCGCCAAAGAACTGATGCTTTTGAACTGTGGCGTGGGAGAAGACTCTTGAGAGTCCTTTTGGACTGAAAGGAGATCCAATTAGTCCATCCTAAAGGAAATCAGTCCTGAATATTCATTGTAAGGACTGATGTTGAGATGAAACTCCAATACTTTGGCCCCCTGATGTGAAGAGCTGACTCATTTGAAAAGATCCTGATGCTAGGAAAGATTGAAGGAGGGAGGAGAAGGGAACAACAGAGGATGAGATGGTTGGATGGCATCACCAACTCAACTCCGGGAGTTGGTGATGGACAGGGTGGCCTGGCGTGCTGAAGTCCATGGGGTCGCAAAGAGTCCAACATGACTGAGGGACTGAACTGAACTGATTCTTACAGGTATGAGATAGTATCTCACTGTTGTTTTGATTTACATTTCTCAAATAATTAACAATGGTGAGCATATTCCCATCTGTCCATCGGCTATGTGTACATCTTCTTTGGCAAGACGTAGGTCTTCTAAACATTTTTTTTTGATTGGGCTCTTTGTGGGTTTTATTGATATTGAGTTATATGAACTGTTTATACGCTTTGAATATTAATCCCTTGTAGGTCACATAATTTGCAAAAATTCCCTTCCACTCTGTAGGCTTTTTGTTTTTTTATATTTCTTTTGTTGTGCAAAAGCTTTTAAGGTTAATTAGATCTCATTTATTTATTTTTGCTTTTATGTCTGTTGCATTAGGAGAGAGAACCATGAAACATTGCTACCATTTATGTCAAAGAACATTCTGCTTATGTTCTCTTCTAGGTATTTTATGGTTTTAGGATTCAGGTTTTGCCATTAGGTCTGAATTTGCAGATGACATGATACTATATATAGAAAGCCCTAAAATCTCCATCAAAAGCTATAAGAAATAATAAATGAGCCCAATTAAGTCACAGAATACAAGATTAATATGCAGAAATCTGTTATTTTCTATATACTAATAGTGAACTATCTGAGAGGTAGTTTTAAAGTATCCTGTTTAAAATCACATCAGATGAATTATTTTTACCTAAGAATAAGCTTAACATGGAACAACAGACTGGTTCCAAATAGGAAAAGGAGTTCGTCAAGGCTGTATATTGTCACCCTGCTTATTTAACTTCTATGCAGAGTACATCATGAGAAACGCTGGGCTGGAAGAAGCACAAGCTGGAATCAAGATTGCTGGGAGAAATATCAATAACCTCAGATATGCAGATGACACCACCCTTATGGCAGAAAGTGAAGAGGAGCTAAAAAGCCTCTTGATGAAAGTGAAAGAGGAGAGTGAAAAAGTTGGCTTAAAGCTCAACATTAAGAAAACGAAGATCATGGCATCTGGTCCTATCACTTCATGGCAAATAGATAGGGAAACAGTGTCAGACTTTATTTTTCTGGGCTCCAAAATCACTGCAGATGGTGATTGCAGCCATGAAATTAAAAGACACTTACTCCTTGGAAGGAAAGTTATGACCAACCTAGATAGCATATTCAAAAGCAGAGACATTACTTTGCCAACAAAGGTCCGTCTAGTCAAGGCTATGGTTTTTCCTGTGGTCATGTATGGATGTGAGAGTTGGACTGTGAAGAAAGCTGAGCAATTGATGCTTTTGAACTGTGGTGTTGGAGAAGACTCTTGAGAGTCCCTTGGACTGCAAGGAGATCCAACCAGTCCATTCTAAGGGAGATCAGCCCTGGGATTTCTTTGGAAGGACTGATGCTAAAGCTGAAACTCCAATACTTTGGCCACCTCATGTGAAGAGTTGACTCATTGGAAAATACTCTAATGCTGGGAGGGATTGGAGGCAGCAGGAGAAGGGGACGACAGAGGATGAGATGGCTGGATGGCATCACCGACTTGATGTACGTGAGTCTGAGTGAACTCCGGAGTTGGTAATGGACAGGGAGGCCTGGCATGCTGCGATTCATGGGGTCACAAAGAGTCAGACATGACTGAGCGACTGAACTGAAACTCTGAAAACTATAAAACATTGATGAGGGGAATTGCATATGAATCAAGGAAATGAGATATCTTATGCTCTTGGATTGGAAGAATTAATATGAATAAAATGGCTACACTACCCACGGCATTCTATGAATTTAATTCAATCCCTCTGAGAATTCCCATCACATTTTTTCACTGAACTAGAGCAAATAATCTTAAAATTCATATGCAACCACAAAGACCCCAAATTGTCAAAGAAATCATGAGAAAAAGGAACAGAGCTGGAGGTAACAAGGCCCCAGACTTCAGGCTATACTGCCAACCCACGTTAATCAAAACAGTATGGTAGTGGCACAAAAACAGACACATAAATCAGTGGAACAAAATAGAGAGCCCAGAAATCACCCCACACACCTATGTTAAACTAATCTACCACAAAGGAGGTAAGAGTATACAATGGAAAAAACGCAGTCTCTTCAATTTGTGCTGGGAAAACTAGACAACTATATGTGAAACAATGAGATCATAACATTTTCTCACACTGTATACAAAATTAAATTTTAAATTGGTTGTCATTTTTGACAGAGATAACCTTTTAAGAAAATACTTGGTTCCTCTCCATGAATTTCTCTGGTGTCCAGATTAAGGAGGCAGTGATCTTTGGACACAAAAATCAGAGACAATTAAGAACACTACATTCATTTCATTTAAAAATAAGTAAATACTATCAAAACAAATGAACCACACAATTAAAACAATAAAACTGCCACCACTAACTCCTTCATTTGGGTCACTTTTCTTTTTCTTAAAAAAAAATTCCAAAAAGAACTAGACCTTAGAACTATAAAAAGGCTTCCAAATTGGGGTGCTTACCATAAACCATTTCACATCAAACTCACCTTGCAGTGTTATCTATTTTCAGAAACTATTTCCAGCAAAATTTACAAGGAATTGGTACAAGTGGATTTTTAAAGTTTCTTTCAGTTGGCTAGACTATGTATTTGGATGATGCAAAAAGAAATAATTTAGATAAAATAGGTAAACAGTTTGGAATTACTATTTTTTCAGCTATCCCCGATGCATCATGTTAGTAGATGATTACAGACAGATGAACACTGTCTTATTATTTTCACATGAGCACCAGAAGATTTTCTGTTAGCTCCAGATTGCTGTGTATTAGCAAATCTTTATGGAGAAAATATAAATGAAACCACATAGTAATTTCATTTAACTTCTTATTTTGGCTGTTTAGAGACAGAATTTCAGAAACTGTAGTCTTCTTTTTTAACACACTGAGTTTTACTCCACCTATTTTGGCTACCAGCCACTGTAAATATAAATATATCAGAGAGATCTTGTCACATGTGCTTGTACACATTTAGATCTGATACATGTTCCCAATGCCTGAATGCTTTGCCTCAGTGTTCTTTATCTTTCCCCAATGTCTACTCCTATTTGATTATACTCCATATTTTCTTGTTCTCTTTAGAAATTCCTCAGTTCATTTTATTCTATTGTCCTCAACAGATAGTTTGTTATTTTTTACAATTTGCTAGGGGCTGTGATACTATGGCAACAGCAAGGTTTGGAACCAAGAGGATTTGATTTCAAGAACTTGCTCTAACATTACACACATTTTGGGAAATTTCTATTTGTGACCCTCATATTTTTCCTCATTAACAAAGTGAAAATAATAGTTCTTTTATAGAGAATTGTTTAGTATAAACAGTAAATAAAAAATAAAACTGACATCTAATAAATTATTAGTGGCTCAGACGGTAAAGCATCTGTCTACAATGCAGGAGACCCAGGTTCGATCCCTGGGTCGGGAAGATCCCCTGGAGTAGGAAATGGCAATCCACTCCAGTACTATTGCCTGGAAAATCCCAAGGACAGAGGAGCCTGGTAGGCTACAGTCCATGTGGTCGCAAAGAGTTGGACACGACTGAGCGACTTCACTTCACTTCACTTCACTTCACTTCATGTACCTGCCAGATTTCACCTTTCAGATTATTTCAGGACCATCATTATTGATATTAGGTAATGTAATTGTAATTGAGTTAGAGATGAGATACAAGATTTTGTTCATAGAAGTTCAATTATCAATACCCTACAGCAAAGTTCACTTCTTTAAATCACATTGAACTTATCGATTTTACTCCCATAATCATGGCTTAAATATATGAATGATTTTATGAATATGTCAGGTTATGCTACTTCCATATTGCTGCCAATATTTTGTTGATGGCACTCAATTCTTATAATATTTAAATGCACTGTAAGTGCAGTTGGTATAAAGAACATGAGAAGGGAAGTTTCTTCTACTGGTTGATATTCTTCATGCATATTAGCACATCACATTGGATTCTTCAGTGTGGGCATGATTGGGCATTAGCATTAACATATTCAGAATTGCATATGGGTATGTTTAGAAGTGAAAGTTGCCTCAGCACCCAGGTTTTTATGTAAGATGTGACTTACAGTATTAATTATATGTAGGCATATAGAGTTCTGTATACGTTTTATATAAACTAAAAGTCACTTACCTGGTATGTTTTTAATCCAAGTCATACATTCATTTTTTAAATTCTTAGTTAATTTAGAAAATGAACCCAATAGTCACAGACTGTGCTTCTACAAAACTCCCTATATTTTTCAAAATGAGGACAATTTCTCCTAAAAGTGCCTGATACAGTTTTCTTCAAACGATTTCTGTCTTGACAAATGATCTCATAATGGAGAAAACATTGTTTTAAAAATGCATGAAATATGCTTTTAATAAATGTAACCTGTGAATTTACCATGCTTAACATAGTTATTGTAATCTCATTATTTGCACACTGTTATCAGGATTTAGTTAAATCGCCTGCTATTTAACAGACTGTACACCACCATTTCTTAGTGACAACACAGCTGGATTCATTTTTCAGGATGAAAGATCACCCTCTATAAAGTTGCACTGCTGGTGAGACTGAAAAATACTCAGATGTAAGCTTTAAATTGGCTACAAGAGTAGACATTTCTTTGCAAACCCTGTGTAGTATATTAAGCAACACTGAAACACTTAATTTTAATTAGAATATTGAATTAGATTCTAAGTCAAATCTAGGACAGAGTTACAAAGGAAGCTGTCTCATTGTAGTTAAGAATGTTAAAATTAATGTATTGTAGCCCAAATAGTACATTTATGGAATTTCAACTAGAAAGCAATGATAGAAAGTGACTGATAAGAGATGCTAGAAATTACCCCATGGGCAGAAGGATTATAATTCTTCAAAAAGAATATAAATAGGCATTTAGATAATAATTTTCCATATAAATCCAATTTTGCAAGAAGTTTTAACCTTGATAACTAGAACAGTTTTCCTCAATTAACCTAAATAGTATAATCTATATTATGGTTAATATCCTTGATTAGCCTAAAAGTCTAATTGATTGCACTGCACAGTTCTTGCAGTCCTTTTCAAACCATTTCTTCCCCTCTTGCTACTCCTGTCACTGCTCTGCTTCAGCCAGCTTCAAAGCAACCCAATAGTTCTTCACATTTGGACTAGAGCCATGCAGTTGTCGTTTCTTTGTCTTGTGCTTGTCTGAAACGGAGAAATAGGATACCTAGGGTAGCCCATTCAGGACCAACATATGAACAACTTAGAAGTTCACGGTCACCTCTTAGGCCTCTTTGACCAATAATGAATGAAGGCCAATGTGTGTATCATTATGAGATGCTTGTTGTGTCACTCAGGTTTCATGAAATAGAACACTGGTCTCAGAGAAATTGATAATCACCATAAGATTTTGTTGATTGAATTGGTTCTTCATTATTTTTTTTTAATATATCTCTTTCCACTTACTACTGCTTTTTGGAATAATTTCCCAAGTAAACTACTCCCATCCAAGCCTATGTCTTAGAATCAATTCAGAGACCCCAGGCTGAAATATATTTTAGAGAACAAGCAAGTTTAAAAGAAATTGTTAAACTTATAGTGGCCACAATCTTTAGTGATACTTAGAATTTGTGGTTAAGACTTATAATCTAAGCAATAAGTATATTCTCTTTTTTCTATTTTTACATTTATCAAATTTATCTTAAATTTGTTTTGCATGTTGGAAATAGTCACAGTTTATTTGTACAGTTATCATATTTAGGTAGTTTATGTTCTTGAAAAGTCATTGCAAATAAAAATATATTTGTCAATATTTAATTTCCACAGAATTAATGTGGTATGCTGCAAACGTTTTTGGAAATTTTTCTGGGATAATCACTTATTAGTTGGTAATTCTGGACAAATCATGTACTAACTGATGTAACTAACTTTATGGAGAGGGAATTGCAATTAGATCCTTGAAGTTGTACTTCACTTTCATTTCAGTTCAGTTCAGTCGCTCAGTCGTGTTCAACTCTTTGCGACCCCATGAATCACAGCACACCAGGCCTCCCTGTCCATCACCAACTCCCGGAGTTCACTCAGACTCATGTCCATCGAGTCAGTGATGCCATCCAGCCATCTCATCCTCTGTCGTCCCCTTCTCCTCCTGCCCCCAATCCCTCCCAGCATCAGAGTCTTTTCCAGTGAGTCAACTCTTCACATGAGGTGGCCCAAGTACTGGAGTTTCAGCTTTAGCATCATTCCTTCCAAAGAAATCCCAGGGCTGATCTCCTTCAGAATGGACTGGTTGGATCTCCTTGCAGTCCAAGGGACTCTCAAGAGTCTTCTCCAACACCACAGTTCAAAAGCATCAATTCTTCAGCACTCAGCTTTCTTCACACTTCACTTTAGTCCAATTTAAATTATATCTAACAAGTTATTTATGAAGTTTTCTATATGTGGATGGTAACTCTAAATGCTTCCTCTTTTTCCATCATTTCTAGACTTCATTGAGTGTGTAGGAGAGCAGAATAAATAGTTGTAGTAGCAATGTAATTTACTCATTTTTTTTTCTAGTATAATTTTGTCAAAGATGTTTACAGTCACTACCTACTAGGCTTCCTTAGGATTTTCGATGACTTTTGAAACACTAATGCAGTCTTCCGTTACTCTTTTTATCTTGAAACCAACCTGAATTGGAAACGGACTTCAGATATCAATCATTGCATTTAATGTTGCTTAGAGTTAACATCTAGAAGTCAAACAGGAAAGATTGTGGCACAAGCAATATTTAATAATTACAAGTATAAAGATTCTTATTGAGAAGCAAAACAGGAAGAATCAAAAGCAGAAACTTTACTGAGGAAAAAATTCAGAAGCGTTGCCAGTGGTATACCAAACTTGGGAGTATACTACTAGATACAGATGCATTTTCATAAATTATTTATTTTTAGTTTCCCTATTCACTTAGAAGAGAAGTAATCTCCCTTTTGATTATGATGTTGTGAAAGATGCATGGAGCACGCTCTTGATAGTACATACCCCAAAACAACAAAGGCACAAAGGCTGGAGGGATGGGGTGACAGTAGGAAAGATTTTTGACATCTGTCTGCTAAGCCATGTTATTAATATTCAGTACAGTAAAATAATGCATAAGAGCAGCACTATAAAATACAGTCAAATATGTTTTTTTTCTTTGTTTCATAGCTAGAGCTTTGCTAATTAAGAATGTCAAAATGTAAAAGTTCTCCAAGAACGACTACCTTCTTGAAATTAATATAACCCACAAATACCGTTGTTGTTCAGTCACTAAGTCATATCCAACTCCTTTATGACCCCATGGGCTGTAACCTGCCAGGCTCCTATGTTCATTAGATTTCCCAGACAAGAGTACTGGAGTGGGTTGCCATTTCCTTTGCCAGGGGGATCTTCCTGACCCAGGCATTGAACCTGCATTTCCTGCATTTCAATTGAATTATTTACCACTGAGCCACCAGGGCAGCCCTTTCTAAAGTTTACATTGTAATTAACTGAATTGTACCTTTACCTCTGTAAGATGCAGTTTCCTTTTCAATAATCAGGAAATAATAATAATACCTGTTTAACAGATTTATTGAGAGGAGTTCTTATGTTAAAGTTTGTAATGCTCTCAATACAAAGTAGTATAGCATACAGCAGTAACTACTCTGTAAATGAAGTGTACACAGACATTTGTCCAAAGTTATTTTTCATTTTCTGTGAGAAAAAGTAGTACAGGCATAAATATGATCAAGTAATTAATTACTCAGGTCTTACATGTATATGTTGCAATGGCATGTGCAGTAGTTGAAATAGCATGGATATTTAATGTATCAACATGGAAATACGTTTCTTTTAAATTATTAGCTAAATAAAGTTTGGAAACTATGATAAACTTTGCTTTTAGTGTAAAAATATGTTGGTGTATGTTCAGTTACATATGCATGTGTACGTGTGTAAAATGAATTTTAAAGATTGTATACTAATATGTTGATTCCATGTTTTATTTTAATTTATCTGATGGAATAACCCTGGCTTTTTCATACCCTTCTGTGTGTGTATGCATGTGTATGTTTACAATGAGAATGTATTTTCTTACAAATTACAAGACAGCTACTTGGGTTCATTAATTTTAAAATAAAAACATATTAGCATTCTCATCTAAAAACTGGCACATATATGAAGACCAAAGTGATGAAAAGCAAGTAGTTATAAAATAGCATACAAGATCTAACTATCCTTACTGACTAGTGTAAAGTCCCATTAAGATATTTTCTTTGTACATGAAGGCATTCTGAAACAATGGGAATACAGAGGGAAGGTGTACACGCGTTGCTGTGATGCTCAATCAGAGAACATCAGTTTGCTAAGAATTCAGTCAGAAAACCAGGCTAACAGCAGGTTTACCACACAAGAGCACAGGCCAAACTTCCGCAGTTTTGGCATGTAGAGTATTTTGGAGGCTAAGATGACAGAACTGCTCATAAAACCATCTGTTATTTACTGATCCATCTGTTGGTCAGCAGAGAGCTTTTAGAACCCAAGAAAACTTTCAGTCTGAGAAACAGCACAATTTCATTTTTCTAATTGAAAAAATAGCATTAATGTTTTACACAGTCAATATTTGATTACTGCAGACCACACAATATCAGTTTGTTCTCATTATGATTGTCATGATTTATAAATAAGAAAATCTAGCATCACATTCATTTGCTTAGAACTTATACATGAATTCATTAATTAGAGATTCCTAATATATGAGGAAATAATATTTGGTTAAGCACTTTTTTTGAACAGTATTGTGCTGCCCAAATATCAGATGAAGTTATTTTTTTTTAATATTCTCATCTGACTATGTGGCTATGTAATTCAGTAAGATAAACATCAGATCTTCAACAATTTTCACATGTCTTAAGAAAATTAAGATGAGAGATGACAGAAGCTTTTGTTATTTATAAAACTATAAATGACATAGTTATAAAATTAAGAGGTTCAATTTTAAAGGTTGGAGTTCAATGCCTACACATTCTTATAATATTTTATTAGATTATTTAGTTTTATTGTTATTATTCATTTGCTCAGTCATGTCTGACTCTTTGCAACCCCATGGACTACAGCATGCGAGGCTTCCTTATCATTTACCATCTCCCAGGACTTGCTCAAACTCAGGTCCATTGAGTTGACTATGCCATCCAACCATCTCATCCTCTATTTTCCCCTTCTCTTCCTGCCCTCAATCTTTCCTAGCATCAGGGTCTTTTCTAATGAATCAGCTCTTTGCATCAGGTGGACAAAGTATTGGAGTTTCAGCTTCAGCATCAGTCTTTCCAATGAATATTCAGGATTGATTTCCTTTAGGATTGACTGGTTTCATCTGCTTGCAGTCCAAGGGACTCAAGTGTCTTCTCCAACTCCCCAGTTCAAAAGCATCAATTCTTTGGTTCTCAGCCTTCTTTATGGTCCAGTTCTCACATTCATACATTCCACTGGAAAAAGTATAGCTTTGACTACATGTATTTTTGTTGGCAAAGTATTGTCTCTGCTTTATAATACACTGTTTAGGTTTGTCATATCTTTTCTTCCAAGGGCCAAGTGTCTTTTAATTTCATGGCTTCAGTCATCATCTGCAGTGATTTTGGAGCCCAAGAAAATAAAGTCCGTCATTGTTTAATTGTTGTCCCATCTATAGCAAATAGATGAAGGATGCCATGATCTTAGTTTTTTGAATTGGGTTTTAGGCCACTTTCTCCACCCTCCTTTTTCACTTTCATCAAAAAACTCTTCAGTTCCTCTTCACTTTCTGCCATAAGGGTGGTATCATCTACTTATCTGAGGTTACTGATATTTCTCCTTGCAATCTTGATTCCAGCTTGTGTTTCATCCAACCCAGCATTTCGCATGATGTACTCAGCATAGAAGTTAAATAAGCTAGGTGACAATATACAGCCTTGATGTACTCCTTTCCCAATTTGGAACCAGTACATTGTTCCATGTCCAGTTCTAACTGTTGATCCTTGACCTATGTACAGTTTTTCCAGGAGGCAGGTAAGGTGGTCTGGTATTTCCATCTCTAAGAATTTTCCACAGTTTGTTGTGATCCACACAGTCAAAGGCTTCAGTGTAGCCAATGAAGCAGAAGTAGATGTTTTTTTTCTGGAATTCTCTTGCTTGTTCTATGATCCAACAGATGTTGGCAGTTTGATTTCTGGTTCCTCTGCCTTTTCTAAATCCAGCTTGAACATCTGGAAGTTTTCAGTTTATGTACTGTTGAAACCTAGCTGGGAGAATTTTGAGCATTACTTTGCTAGTGTGTGAGATAAGTGCAATTGTGCAGCAGTTTGAACATCCTTTGCCATTGCCTTTATTTGTGATTGGAATGAAAACTCACCTTTTCCAGTCCTTTGGCTACTGCTGAGTTTTCCAAATTTGCTGGCATGTTAAGTGCTGCACTTTTACAGCATCATCTTTTAGGATTTGAAATAGCTCTGCTGAAATTCCATGACCTCCAATATCTTTGTTTGTAGTGATGCTTCCTAAGGCCCACTCAACTTCACACTCCAGGATGGCTAGCTCTAGGTGAGTGGTCACATCATTGTGGTTATCTGGGTCAGTAACATCTCTTTTATATAGTTCTTCTGTGTATTCTTACCACCTCTTCTTAATTTAGTTTTATAGTAATACAAAATTATCTTTTCTTACAAAATTGAACACTTGGTACAAAATTCAAAAAATTATAAAAAAACAAATACTTTTAAATGTAATACACATGTGTAATCAGATGTTTGTAGTCTATACCAATTTTTCTCCTTCTACAATTAGCACTAACGATGTTTATTCAAAATAAAAACAGGTAAGGTCACCTCATTCTTTTAAAATTATGTAGTAGTCCATTGCATCAATTTGCTACAATTATTTAATCAGTAATTAAAGTCATTTAGGTTCTTTAGAATTTTATTATTACAAAAATGCTCCATGAACATTTTTACACAAACAGATTTTCAGGCATTTGTAAGAAAATCTGTTAGATAAATTTCTCAAAGTATTGTTGCTAGTGTATTCCCAATTTGACAAACATTGACAAAGTTTTCTTCAAATTTTTTTATCAACTGACTTTCCTGTTAGCAACTTAACATCAACATCAACAAAATAAGTGGTCAGTATTGTTATTTTCATCAATCAGGCAGTTTTAAGATGGCATTCAATTGTAATTTTATATACATTCATGAGTGAGATTAAAAATTTCTAGTATTTACAACACATTTTTTATATTTATCTTTTCCAATAGTCTACATATTTAGTATAAATACTAAATTACTTTGTAATTTTATGAGTTATTTGTGTGTTAAATTGATACTTTATCTGTATTATTATTTGCAAGTATTTTTTCCCAAATCCATTTTTCCTTGGAATTATTCTGAGTTTTCCAAATTTCAGTTTCAATGGAGGTATGCTAAAATTTTATATAATAAAATATCAATTTTTTGTTATTTCTAGTAGCTTTTAGTCATACTTTCAAAGACATTTCACATTTATATTTTTTTCTGTATACTCTTTCAGTATATTCTTATTGGATTTATTTTTAAGAAAAAAATCATCAATCCATTTTAAATAATTTGAAGATAAGTTGACTTTACAGATTCAGTTATTTCTTCCAGTATGACAAATGAGTTGTCTTAAAAATTGTTTGAATAATCCATCTTTTCCTCACAGCTTTAGAAGTATATCTGGACTTAGTTCTAGATTTTTCCATCAATCAACAGAACAGGCTATAAATGCACTAGATACATTGTTTTAATATTTTGAATGTCATAATATTTTTAATGACCGGAAAGTTACATCTTATACATTAGTCCTTTTAAATGAACTTTTCTGATTAATTTTCCTCTATGTCCATTAAATCTTAAGAAAATCCTGCTGATATAACTCTTTGTATCAACATATATTAATTTAGGGAAATATAAAAATGCTATTAATCAAAATGTTAATATCCAAAAACATGTAGGCCTTTCATCTTGTTTAATTCTTCCCTATTGTCCCTCATTAGCCACAAAAGTGAATTTTAACCCAGAGGACCTTATAAATTTTTAAGTAATTACAGTTTTGATTTCCTTCCTCATGAGTTATTTTTAAATCTTAATATCATGCTTTTTCCCTCTTCAGAATGCTTAGCTTTTTATGGATATTTTTGCCAGGTTTACACTTTTATTTTGCATGGGTAAAGAAATACAATTAATTTATATATACATGTATTGTACCTAGAATCTATCAGAATTCTCTTATCATTCCCATATGTTCTCATCGTTTCACTATACTTTTCCTTACTGTTCTATTCTCCTTATTTTTTAATTTCTTGAATGAACAATTAAAATATATCCATTTTAAGAAGAAATTTAACTGAAAAGTCTTACTTTTCCCATAATTTTCATTTTTATTTATTCTAACTGCATAGATCACTATCTTACTTAGCTTTCAGATAAACTATCCATAGTTAGGAAGTTATGCAGAATTCAAAATTACCATTTGCCCTTAGGAAGTATTTCTTGATTCTGACATTGTATATTCCATACAGTACATTTGTCTTCACTGTAATTCCAGAGGTTAGCATAATTTATTTTTTGAATTGAGATGACTTTCTAACAATATCTTTTAAAAAATACTTAACATTTTCTTCCCTTTCACCTTTGAATAGTAAATTTAGAACAAAAAACTTTCATTGAATTCCAGCATAATTTGGAAATATTGACATTATCAACCTATGCCTAATACAAAAAAATGTTTATTTTGTCCTCAAATCTATTAGTCCCATTTTATTCTATGACGTACTAAAGCCTTCTTCTCAATTTTCTTTTCAGTTTTTAATGTTTTTGAATTTTTTGTGATGTTGAGACAGCTAAAGAATATTATTAAACCATTTTATGTTAGAACTTTGATGATAATGTCACTTTTTTAAAATATTAATTGCAATCCATTTTTGTTCTTTTGTATCATCTCTAACATTTGTGGAAATTTTAACTCCTTACAAAACTTTTATTTTTCTATTTGTTTTAGCATTTTTACTGACATTTTTGTCTCCTTTCTGTCTTTTTTGTGTTACTCCGTCTCCTCATTTTCCTTCTATTTCCTCTTTTTCTTCTGTAAGCTAGCCTTCTTTCCAGTCATTTTATGTCGACTTACTTTGTGTCTTTTCCATAGAGAATATTCTCTGTCAAATGTTAGCAGGCAATATCAAGATTTTAGGAGTTTATTATATACGTGTATATAGATTAGGAAAATTGTTGACAGTCTCCCTAATCTTACAGTCTTTCTTCTTATAGACTCTGACCATCCAGCGTAGTCATTCACAGCTGACTTTGAATATACATATATTTTTTTAACCTCCGGCCACTTCTCTTTCTACATAAATTGGACGGCCAGATCCAGCATTCCCTAACCATTGGGAGTATTTTCCCTTGCCACTGTCTTTCAGAGTCATCCCTCAGTGGAACAGCTGTGGAGAGGCTTTCCCTTTCTAACTTGCACATGTCTATCAAGCTAGGTCATCTGTGAACCAAGTGTGAACTTTCCTTCCTTCATCAATTTATTGCTGGGAGAAATATCAATAACCTCAGATATGCAGATGACACCATCCTTATGGCAGAAAGTGAAGAGGAACTAAAAAGCCTCTTGATGAAAGTGAAAGAGGAGAGTGAAAAAGTTGGCTTAAAGCTCAACATTCAGAAAACGAAGATCATGGCATCTGGTCCCATCACTTCATGGGAAATAGATGGGGAAACAGTGGAAACAGTGTCAGACTTTATTTTTCTGGGCTCCAAAATCACTGCAGATGGTGACTGCAGCCATGAAATTAAAAGATGCTTACTCCTTGGAAGGGAAGTTATGACCAACCTAGATACCATATTCAAAAGCAGAGACATTACTTTGCCAACAAAGGTTCGTCTAGTCAAGGTTATGGTTTTTCCTGTGGTCATGTATGGATGTGAGAGTTGGACTGTGAAGAAGGCTGAGCATCGAAGAATTGATACTTTTGAACTGTGGTGATGGAGAAGCCTCTTGAGAGTCCTTTGGACTGAAAAGAGATCCAACCAGTCCATTCTGAAGGAGATCAGCCCTGGGATTTCTTTGGAAGGAATGATGCTAAAGCTGAAACTCCAGGACTTTGGCCACCTCATGTGAAGAGTTGACTCACTGGAAAAGACTCTGATGCTGGGAGGGATTGGGGGCAGGAGGAGAAGGGGACGACAGAGGATGAGATGGCTGGATGGCATCACTGACTTGATGGACATGAGTCTGAGTGAACTCCAGGAGTTGGTGATGGACAGGGAGGCCTGGAGTGCTGCGATTCATGGGGTCACAAACAGTTGGACACAACTGAGCAACTGAATTGAACTGAACTCCTTCATCAGTTGGTTGTAAAAGATTCCCCATGTAGGCTTATGTGTGAGCTGAAGGAAGACCATGGCCATAACATTACTGAATGACACAAGGATCTACTACACACTCCAGGAGCTCACTCTCCTCTGATTCTATTTATCTTACAGTTCCATAATTGTCATTTATAATTTACAGTAGCCTTTCTTTGAGCCTGACTGATCCTAGGATTTTTGAGTCCTGACAAAATCTAGGTCATGATAGGCAGTTGTGGCCATATGGTCACTTGATACCACATGGTCAGTCATTTCATTTTCACTGAAACTCAGTAACAATGGTCATTTTTTTTGTTTGTTTGTTTGTCTTTTTCATTTGTTTGTTTGTTTGTTTAAATGTATATAAGTCTGTGCTTCAAATGCTTAGTATGTCTCTGGAAATCTAGGGGTCTTATATTGTGATCTTCTCTTAGAGACATGCTGTATACTCCACTTGGCAATTTTTCACATTGTTGATACATCTAATACTAGAGGATCTGCCATTTGTTATAGTTTGTTCAGTACTTCTTGTACTGAAACTTGAACCTACTGCAGAACATTTTCCTATCCTGGGCCCCACACAGCTCAGGCAAGATTGTATCTTACCTTTTATGGTTTGTGTCTCATCTTATGGTACATGTATATAGCCCATTGCATAATACCCCCTTTTTTAAAAATTTTATTATGTATGATTTAGTTACCATTGTTACAGGAGAGGAATATATTAGTTTGGTGGTGATTTTTTTCATGTTGGTTCTGAAATCAAAGACACTTGGTTGAATTTTTGGCTCTACCATTTATTGTGTGAATTTGGGCAAGTTTTAAACCTTTTAGAGGTCAGTTTTCTCATCTCTAAAATGGAAATAGCAATCATTATCACCCACAATTTCTGTGAAGATTGAAATAATTCACATGAAACACTTATCACAGCAGCTTCGGTGGGAATAGGTGTTCAACAAAAGGCACCTTCTAACAGTCATAGCATGTTCCTCTGAAAAGTGTTGATGCTCCTCAAAACTAAATATTCTTTCCTGAAATTAGGTTGCAAGGTGAGCGCCTGATACCTCTGTGCGGGTGGATTATCACTTTCTTACATTGTCATTTCCATTGCCTAAGACCAGAGACTGTTGTAGTGAACAAATCTCTCATTATGAACCATATTTTACCCCTTTGAAAGGGTAAGGTGGAAGGCTTACTTTTGGCAAAAATATAAAATCAGGTTTCTGAATGAAAAGTAGTTTGGCTCTTTTCAAATCTCAGATGCCACCTGACAGAGGCTGATAAATCTTATGTAGCTAGAAACCTGGAATGAGATGACATTGGTTTAATTTGGGAAAATAAAATAGAATGACGTCAAAACAAAAGTGATTTCACATGGCGGGCAGGACTTATGTGGGATTGTTACTCAACCAGTAGTACAGGCTTAATATGTACATATAAATAAAATGATCTAGATAAGCTCAAGAATGATATATTTCAAAGATTAGTTATGTACAAATTTGATATTCGAGTGGGGACGTGATCCAAGTCTTTTGATGTCATCTTCCAGAATTACCTTTCAACAATATGTCCTTAGTTCCTCTGTGAAATCTTCCTACCCCAAGAAAGCCATCCATTCTGTGATGATGGGAGTGTGATAGACATTGTGCAATTGATAGCCACATGGCCACACGTGACTGTTGAGCACTGAATATGGCTAATGCACCTGGCATTATGGTTCTATGAAGACCTTTTAGAACTAACACCCAAAAAAGATGTCCCTTTCATTATAGGGGACTGGAATGCAAAAGTAGGAAGTTAAGAAACACCTGGAGTAATAGGCAAATTTGGCCTTGGAATACACAATGAAGCAGGGCAATGACTGATAGAGTTTTGCCAAGAAAATGCACTGGCAATAGCAAACACCTTCTTCCAACAACACAAGAGAAGACTCTACACATGGACATCACCAGATGGTCAACACCAAAATCAGATTCATTATATTCTTTGCAGAATATAATTCAACAAAAACAAGACTAGGAGCTGACTGTGGCTCAGATCATGAGCTCCTTATTAGCAAATTCAGACTTAAATTGAAGAAAGTAGGGAAAACCATTAGACCATTCAGGTATGACCTAAATCAACTCCCTTATGATTATACAGTGGAAGTGAGAAATAGATTTAAGGGCCTAGATCTGATAGAGTGCCTGATGAACTATGGACTGAAGTTTGTGACATTGTACAGGAGACAGGGATCAAGACCATCCCCATGGAAAATAAATGCAAAAAAGCAAAATGGCTGTCTGGGGAGGCCTTACAAATAGCTGTGAAAAGAAGAGAAGCCAAAAGCAAAGGAAAAAAGGAAAGATATAAGCATATGAATGCAGAGTTCCAAAGAATAGCAAGAAGAGATAAGAAAGCCTTCCTCAGAGATCAATGCAGAGAAATAGAGGAAAACAACAGAATGGAAAAGACTAGAGATCTCTTGAAGAAAATCAGAGATACCAAGGGAACATTTCATGCAAAGATGGGCTCGTTAAAGGCAGAAGTGGTATGGACCTAACAAAGCAGAAGATATTAAGAAGAGGTGGCACAAATACACAGAAGAACTGTACAAATAAGATCTTCATGACCCAGATAATCACGATGGTGTGATCACTCATCTAGAGCCAGCCATTCTGGAATGTGAAGTCAAGTGGGCCTTAGAAAGCATCACTATGAACAAAGCTAGTGGAGGTGATGGAATTCCAGTTGAGCTCTTTCAAATCCTGAAAGATGACCCAGTGAAAGTGCTGCACTCAATATGCCAGCAAATTTGGAAAACTCAGCAGTGACCACAGGACTAGGTCAGTTTTCATTCCAATCCTAAAGAAAGGCAATGCCAAAGAGTGCTCAAACTACCACATAATTGCACTCATCTCACATGGTAGCAAAGTAATGCTCAAAATTCTCCAAGCCAGGCTTCAGCAATACGTGAACCATGAACTGCCTGATGTTCAAGCTGGTTTTAGAAAAGGCAGAAGAACCAGAGATCAAATTGCCAACATCTGCTGGATCATGAAAAAAGCAAGAGAGTTCCAGAAAAAACATCTATTTCTGCTTTATTGACTATGCCAAAGCATTTGACAGTGTGGATAACGACAAACTGTGGAAAATTCTGAAAGAGATGGGAATACCAGACCACCTGACCTGCCTCTTGAGAAATTTGTATGCAGGTCAGGGAGCAATAGTTAGAACTGGACATGGAACAAAAGACTGGTTCCAAATAGGAAAAGGAGTATGTCAAGGCTGTATATTGTCACCCTGCTGAGTTAACTTATATGCAGAGTACATCATGAGAAATGCTGGACTGGAAGAAACACAAGCTGGAACCAAGATTGCCGGGAGAAATATTAATAACCTCAGATATGCAGATAACACCACCCTTATGGCAGAAAGTGAAGAGGAACTAAAAAGCCTCTTGATGAAAGTGAAAGAGGAGAGTGAAAAAGTTGGCTTAAAGCTCAACATTCAGAAAACGAAGATCATGGCATCCGGTCCCATCACTTCATGGGAAATAGACGGGGAAAAAGTGGAAACAGTGTCAGACTTTACTTTTTGGGGCTCCAAAATCACTGCAGATGGTGACTGCAGCCATGAAATTAAAAGATGCTTACTCCTTGGAAGGAAAGTTATGACCAACCTAGATACCATATTCAAAAGCAGAGACATTACTTTGCCAACAAAGGTTCATCTAGTCAAGGTTATGGTTTTTCCTGTGGTCATGTATGGATATGAGAGTTGGACTGTGAAGAAAGCTGAGCACCAAAGAATTGATGCTTTTGAACTGTGGTGTTGGAGAAGACTCTTGAGAGTCCCTTGGACTGCAAGGAGATCCAACCAGTCCATTCTGAAGGAGATCAGCCCTGAGATTACTTTGGAAGGAATGATGCTAAAGCTGAATGTCCAGTACTTTGGCCACCTCATTCAAAGAGTTGACTCACTGGAAAAGACTCTGATGCTGGGTGGGATTGGGGACAGGAGGAGAAGGGGACGACAAAGGATGAGATGGCTGGATGGCATCACTGACTCGATGGACATGAGTCTGAGTGAACTCCAGGAGTTGGTGATGGACAGGGAGGCCTGGAGTGCTGCAATTCTTGGAGTCCCAAATAGTTGGACACGACTCAGTGACTGAACTGAACTGAACTGAATGCACCTGGCAATTTAAATGTTTATTTTATTTAAATTTGAATTTAAATAGCCACATATGGTCAGTGGCCTGTTGTACTGGACAGCACAGTTCTGAATCTCTGATCTACTCTCCTGGAGCTTTTCTGATACTACTACATTTTCTTTATCCATTCACTGGTCAGTGGACACAGGTTGTTTCTATGCCTTGGCTACTGTGAATAGTGATGCAATGAACATAGGGGTGGTAATATATCTTTGAGATTTTGATTTAATTTCTTTAGAGTAAATATCTAGAAGTGGGATAACTGAGTCATATGGTAATTCTGTTTTTAATATTTTGAAGACTCTATAATGTTTTCCATAGCAATATCACTATTTTGCCTTCCGATCAACACTGTTCAATACTACCAACACCCAATGCTTACCTTTCCTTTTTTTTTTTTCCTTCCTACAACAAATCTTTTATTATTATTATTTACTTTACAACATTGTATTGGTTTTGCCATGCATCAACATGCATACTTTTTTGACAATAGTAATCCTAATAGTTATGATGATATATCATGTGGTTTAGGTTTTCATTTCCCTGATAATTAGTTATGTTGAGTGTTTTTCATATTTCTTTGGCCATTCTATGTCTTCTTTAGAGAAATATCATGCAAAAGATTAAGGATTCCTCTTAAACCATGCACAGAAGTCAACTCAACATAGATTATAAAGTTAAAGACAAGCCATGGAACTATAAAACATTTAGAAGAAAATATAGAGGAATAGCTTCATAATGTTGTTCAGTCAGTAAATTGTGTTTGAGTCTTTGCGACTCCAAGGACTTCAGCACTCCAGGCTCCCCTGTCCTTAACTATCTCTTGGAGTTTGCTCAGACTCATGTCCACTGAGTCGGTGATACCATCCAAACATTTTAGTCTTTGTTGCCCCCTTCCCCTCTGCCTTCAATCTTTCCCGGCATCAGTCTTTTTCAATAAGTCAGCTCTTCACATCAGGTAGCCAAAGTATTGGAGTTTCAGCCTTAGCATCAGTCCGTCCAATGAATATTCAGTGTTGATTTCTTTAGGATTGACTGGTTGGATCTCCTTGCTGTCCAAGGGACTCTGAAGAGTCTTCTCCAGCACCGCAATTAAAAAAAAAAAAAAAAATCAATTCTTCAGCCCTCAGCCTTCTTTATTGTCCAACTCTCACATCCGTACATGACTACTGGAAAAACCATAGCTTTGACTTTATGGACTTTTGTTAGCAAAGTGACATCTCTGCTTTTTAATATGCTGCCTAGGTTTGCCCTGGCTTTTCTTCTAAGGTGTTAAGTGTCTTTTAATTTCCTGGTTGTCATCACCATCCACAGTGATTTTGGAGCCCAGGAAAATACAGTGTCACTATTTCCACTTTTTCCCCATGGATTTGTCATGAAATGATGTGACTGGATGTCATGATCCTGGTTTTTTGAATGATGAATTTTAAGCCAGCTTTTTCACTCTCCTCTTTCATTCTCATCAACAGGCTCTTGAGTTTCTCTTCACTTACTGCCATTATATGTGAACTTGTTAATATGTCTCATGACATTGGTATTAGCAGCAGTTGCCTGGATGTGACAACAAAAGCATAGGCAACAAAAATAACAAATATAAACACGTGATGTCCGTCAAACTAAAAAGTAAAGAAAATAATCAACAGAGTAAAAAGCAACCTATTACATTTAAAACGTTTAAAATCATGTATCTGATAAGAGGTTAATCTCCAAAATATATCAGAACCTACTACAATGCAACACAATAATAATAATAATAACTTGATTGAGAGTGACCACCAAAGTACCTAAATATGATAATTTTTATCCCCAAAGGCTAACTACCCAACATGAGCTTTTGCTTATTTCAAGTATGTTTATTCTAATTTCATGTTCAGGGGACTGTCTAGTGAAAATAGTGTAATGGCAGATCCTGGCCATGATTCTTTTATTAATTAATTAATTCTTTATTTTTGCACTCAACCCCAATTTATATTGAGGTGTTAATAATAATTATGCTTTGAATTTAGGAGCATTGATGCTAACTAGAACTCTTTGTCCAGTCCTTTAAATAGTTGGATTTCCCTTTCCCTAGTGCCCTGCTAACCTAAATTAATGACTGTAGATCCTTTTGGTTCCAGGTTTCAAAACTGATTCAGGTTCATTAACTGGGCAAGGGATTATGCCTTTTTACTTAGGCCACTGCTCACAGCCTGCTAAGCCATCATTCTTGATTTATTTTGATGATACAATTGAGTAATAACCTTGTGGGTCCATCTGATTTACTTATAAGAATGCTGATTTCTAATAAACATCTCTGTGACCTCTATAAGTACTTAATATCCCTCCTGTGCTTTACCAACTGATTCTTAGTTCTTGCCACAAATTATCATAATTATATTTTCATTGATTCAATTAGTTCAGTACCACCAACTGACCTTTATAATTTCAGAATCCTATCAGACCCATCATTATCTGTGAGTCTAGCTTTGTAATGATGTCTCCTACCACTAGCCATGATCTATAGATGCAAATCACAGATTATATGCACACTTTTTTAGTTTCTGGTAAATTTTTGGCTTTAGACTTTGTAGTTCCTTTGGATTATAATCTCTTTAGTCTTTATCAGACAAAACACATCTCAGCTTGGGTTATGTTGTGATTTATTCCTAGTTTTAAGCCCAGGGGAGCAGCTTTCTTCATTCATATGTTTTGAAGTGAAAAGCCTAATAAAAACAGTAGTTTTATTTGTAATATCTAGAAACCAAAAATGAAAGCACTATTCAAAAAACAGGTGTGTAAATAAGCAAATTGCAGTGTGTTAATAGAATTGATTACTATTCAGCAATAAAGCATAGTAAACTCCTGATACATGCAAAATAGGAAACCCAACAGTAGTTTGTCAACTGAAAGAAACCAGATACAGAAAAGTATGGATTATAGAATTTCATCTATATGAAAATCAAGGACAGTCAAAACTATCATCATTGATAATAGAAGGATTTTGGTTGTGGTCGTGAGGTACTATGGTAATGAAAATGGTTGGAAATGGGAATAAGAGAACTTTCTGAGTTGATGGAATTATTCTCTATTTTGATTGGGGTAGTGGCTACATGAGTGTATATGTTTATTAAAACTATTTAGTTGTATAATTCAGGTCAGTACATTTTGCTGCATGAAATTTAGTTTTATCAGAACTAAAAATGTTATTTTGATCACTCTAGCTATACACCCATCTGAAAAGGAAAATCTTTCTACACAAATTAAAATACCAAAGAATGAAAAGCACCCAAAGGAACATGTATTAAGGGAAATAATGCTAGCATACAAAATACTAGTTATGGAACATAATAAAGATTCATTCCTCACACATATAACACCAAAGGGGGAAAAAATCAGGTGTCTTCACTGAGGATTTTGATTCCACTCTGTCTCAGGAATCCTGGTTCCTTCCATTTCATAATCCTGATATCTCAGATTGCTTCTTTCAGTTGCATGGATGGAAAGGCAGAATGTAATAATTGATCTTAGATGCTAGTCCTGAAATTTGTAGTATAAATGACTTCTGCAACTCATATTGGCTAAAATTAATTATATTAATTATATAATGTCTAGATTATGTTGATGGATATAGACGTAGATACAAGCATACATATTGATAAAGACATGAAGAGTCCATCAAAGAAGCTGAATATGTGCTTTTTTGCATGAACAGCAAAGAGAGAAGGTGGAATTTAGTATTTAGCTCTTCTCTACCAGAGGATAGATATATTATTGCTTTTTAAAGTAATACTCATGTTAGAGTGTAATAAAACAAATATGTATTCTCATGCAAACTGAAAGAGGTCTTCCTGCAAATACAAAATTAGTAGCAAATATTTTGATTAATTTAATGGAGAAAAATAAACAAACTTAAAAACCTTGCTTATGTGTTGCCCATCCTGAATCCCCCTCCCACCTCCCTCCCCATACCATCCCTTTGGGTCATCCCAGTGCATCAGCCCCGAGCACCCTGTATCATGCATCAAACCTGGACTGGCGATTCGTTTCACATATGATATTTTACATGTTTCAATGCCATTCTCCTAAATTATCCCACCCTCACCCTCTCCCACAGAGTCCAAAAGAGTATTCAATATATCTGTGTCTCTTTTGCTCTCTCGCATACAGGGTTATCATCACCTTCTTTCTAAATCCCATATATATGCATTAGTATACTGTATTGGTGTTTTTCTTTCTGGCTTACTTCACTCTTATAATAGGCTCCAGTTTCATCCACCTCATTAGAACTGTTTCAAATGTATTCTTTTTAATGGGTGAGTAATATTCCATTGTGTATATGTACCACAGCTTTCTTATTCATTTGTCTGCTGATGGAGACCTAGGTTGCTTCCATGTCCTGGCTATTATAAACAGCACTGCAATGAACATTGGGGTACATGTGTCTCTTTCGATTCTGGTTTCCTGTGTGTGTATGCAGTGTATGCAGTGGGACTGCTGGGTCATATGGCAGTTCTATTTCCAGTTTTTAGGGAAACTCCACACTGTTCTCCATAGTGGCTGTACTAGTTTGAATTCCCATCAACAGGGTAAGAGGGTTCATGGTGGATTCAAGTCAATGTACAGCAAAACCAATACAATTTTGTAAAGTAAAATAAATAAATTAATTAATTAAAAAATATATATATGGCAAAAAAAAAACTTGCTTATGAAGAACTGGCAACAAAATGGTATTTAATGTGAACTTAGGAACAATTAAAATTTATAATTAATTAAAAAATAATAATGTAACTCAGATATTTTTCAATCATGGGGTCTGTGGGTATTAGTATTTATATCCTAATTAAGAAACAGGTGGCCACTGCCGGTTTTGCTGCCAATTTTATGATGGCCATCTATTCTATTTCCTAGACACCAAAGTTTCCACTACCACTCTGTCATTAATTCTAGTTTTTAATTGAAATGAAGTTGACATATAATATTAGATTAGTTTCAGATGTACAACACAGTGATTCAATATTTTTGTACTTTATGAAATGGTCATCAAAATAAGTCTAATTGCCACCTGCTACCATGCAGACCTATTACAATTTTATCGACTATACACCCTATACCGTGCATTACCTTCTTGTGACATTTACCTTATATCTGGAGGCTTGTCTGTCTTAATCCCCTTAATCTCCTTTGCCCATTCTACCACCCCTTTCCCCTCTGGCAATCACTGGTTGTATCTATGAGTCTGTCTCTGTTTTGTTGTTTTTTGGATTTCATATATGTGAAATTATATGATATTTGTCTTTCTGTATCTGATTTCATTTATATATTGGCATCAGTTCAGTTCAGTTCATTGAGTCACTCAGTCGTGTCCGACTCTTTGCGACCCCATGAATCGCGGCACGCCAGGCCTCCCTGTCCATCACCAACTCCCGTAGTTCACTGAAACTCATGTCCATTGACTTGGTGATGCCATCCAGCAATCTCATCCTCTGTTGTCCCCTTCTCCTCCTGCCCCCAATCCCTCCCAGCATCAGAGTTTTTCCAATGAGTCAACTCTTCACATGAGGTGGCCAAAGCATTGGAGTTTCAGCCTCAGCATCAGTCCTTCCAGTGAACAACCAGGACTGGTCTCCTTTAGGATAGACTGGTTGGGTCTCCTTGCAGTCCAAGGGACTCTCAAGAGTCTTCTCCAGCACCACAGTTCAAAAGCATTGATTATTTGGTGCTCAGCTTTCTTCACAGTCCAACTCTCACATCCATACATGACCACTGGAAAAACCTTAGCCTTTACTAGACAGACCTTTGTTGGCAAATTAATATCTCTGCTTTTGAATATGCTATCTAGGTTAGTCATAAATGTCCTTCCAAAGAGTAAGTGTCTTTTAATTTCATGGCTGCAATCACCATCTGCAGTGATTTGGGAACCCAAAAATATAAAGTCTGACACTGTTTCCACTGTTTTCCCATCTATTTGCATGAAGTGATGGGACCAGATGCCATGATCTTAGTTTTCTGAATTTGAGCTTTAAGCCAACATTTTCATTCTCCTTTTTCACTTTCATCAAGAGGCTTTATAGTTCTTCTTCACTTTCTCCCATAAGGGTGGTGTCATCTGAGGTTATTGATATTTTTCCAGGCAATCTTGATTCCAGCTTGTGCTTCTTCCAGCCCAGTATTTCTCATGATGTACACTGCATATGAATTAAATAAGCAGGGTGACAACATACAGCCTTGACGTACTCCTTTTCCTATTTGGAACCAGTCTGTTGTTCAACATCCAGTTCTAACTGTTGCTTCCTGACCTGCATATAGGTTTCTCAAGAGGAAGGTCAGGTGGTCTGGCATTCCCATCTCAGAATTTTCCACAGTTTATTGTGATCCACACAGTCAAAGGCTTTGGCATAGTCAATAAAGCAGAAATAGATGTTTTTCTGGAACTCTCTTGCTTTTTCCATGATCCAGTGGATGTTGGCAATTTGATCTCTGGTTCCTCTGCCTTTTTTAAAACCAGCTTGAACATCTGGAAGTTCACGGTTCACGTATGGCTGAAGCCTGGCTTGGAGAATTTTGAGCATTACTTTACCAGCGTGTGAGATGAGTACAATTGTGTGGTAGTTTGAGCATTCTTAGGCATTGCCTTTCTTTGGGATTGGAATGAAAATTGAGTTTTCCAGTCCTGTGGTCACTGCTGAGTTTTCCAAATTTGTGGGCATATTGAGTGTAGCACTTTCACAGCATCATCTTTCAGGATTTGAAAGAGCTCAACTGGAATTCCATCACCTCCACTAGCTTTGTTCGTAGTAATGCTTTCTAAGGCCAACTTGACTTCACATTCCAGGATGTCGGGCTCTAGATGAGTGATCACACCATCATGATTATCTGTGTCGTGAAGATCTTTTTAGTACAGTTCTCCTCTGTATTCGTGCCACCTCTTCTTAATATCTTCTGCTTCTGTTAGGTCCATACCATATCTGTCCTTCATAGCCCATCTTTGCATGAAATGTTCCCTTGGTATCTCTGATTTTCTTGAAGAGATCTCTAGCCTTCCCCATTCTGTTGTTTTCCTCTATTTCATTGCATTGTTTGCTGAGGAAGGCTTTCTGATCTCTTCTTGCTATTCTTTGGAACTCCTCGTTCAAATGGAAATATCTTTCCTTTTCTCCTTTGCTTTTAACTTCTCTTCTTTTCATAGCTATTTGTAAGGCCTCCTCTGACAGCCATTTTGCTGTTTTGCATTTATTTTCCATGGGGATGGTCTTGATCCCTGTCTCCTGTACAATGTCATGAACCTCTGTCCATAGTTCATCACGTACTCGGTCTATCAGATCTAGGCCCTTCAAGCATCATATCAGATCAGATCAGTCACTCAGTCGTGTCCAACTCTTTGCGACCCCATGAATCGCAGCACGCCAGGCCTCACTGTCCATCACCAACTCCCGGAGTTCACTCAGACTCACGTCCATCGAGTCAGTGATGTCATCCAGCCATCTCATCCTCTGTCTTCCTCTTCTCCTCTTGCCCCCAATCCCTCCCAGCATCAGAGTCTTTTCCAATGAGTCAACTCTTCACATGAGGTGGCCAAAGTACTGGAGTTTCAGCTTTAGCATCATTCCTTCCAAAGAACACCCAGGACTGATTTCCTTTAGAATGGACTGGTTGGATCTCCTTGCAGTCCAACGGACTCTCAAGAGTCTTCTCCAACACCACAGTTCAAAAGCATCAATTCTTTGGCAATCAGCCTTCTTCACAGTCCAACTCTCACATCCATACATGACCACAGGAAAAATCATAGCCTTGACTAGATGAACCTTTGTTGGCAAAGTAATGTCTCTGCTTTTGAATATGCTATCTAGGTTGGTCATAACTTTCCTTCCAAGGAGTAAGCATCTTTTAATGTCATGGCTGCAGTCACCATCTGCAGTGATTTTGGAGCCCAGAAAAATGAAGTCTGACACTGTTTCCACTTTTTCACCCCCATCTGTTTGCCATGAAGTGATGGTTTGGATGCCATGATCTTAGTTTTCTGAATGTTGAGCTTAAGCCAACTTTTTCACTCTCCTCTTTCACTTTCATCAAGAGGCTCTTTAGTTCTTCACTTTCTGCCATAAGGGTGGTATCATCTGCATATCTGAGGTTATCAATATTTCTCCCAGCAATCTTTATTCCAGCTTGTGCTTCATCAGGCCCAGCGTTTCTCACAATGTACTCTGCATATAAGTTAAATAAGCAGGGTGACAATATACAGCCTTGACGTACTGCTTTCCTGATTTGGAACCAGTTTGTGGTTCCATGTCCAGTTCTAACTGTTGCTTCCTGACCTGCATACAAATTTCTCAAGAGGCAGATCAGGTCATCTGGTATTCCCATCTCTTTCAGAATTTTCCATAATTGATTGTAATCCACACAGTCAAAGGCTTTGGCATAGTCAATAAAGCAGAAATAGATGATTTTCTGGAACTCTCTTGCTTTTTCCATGATCCAGCAGATGTTGGCAATTTGATCTCTGGTTCCTCTGCCTTTTCTAAAACCAGCTTGAACATCTGGAAGTTCATGGTTCACATATTGCTGAAGCCTGGCTTGGAGAATTTTGAGCATTACTTTACTAGCATGTGAGACGAGTGCAATTGTGTGGTAGTTTGAGCATTCTTAGGCATTGCCTTTCTTTGGGATTGGAATGAAAACTGAGTTTTCCAGTCCTGTGGTCACTGCCGAGTTTCACAAATTTGCTGGCATACTGAGTGCAGCACTTTCACAGCATCACCTTTCAGGTTTTGAAATAGCTCAATTGGAATTCCGTCACCTCCACTAGCTTTGAAATCACTGCATATGGTAATTGCAGCCATGAAATTAAAAGACACTTACTCCTTGGAAGGAAAGTTATGACCAACCTAGATAGCATATTGAAAAGCAGAGACATTACTTTGCCAACAAAGGTCCATCTAGTTAAGGCTATGGTTTTTCCAGTGGTCATGTATGGATGTGAGAGTTGGACTGTGAAGAAAGCTGAATGCCAAAGAATCGATGCTTTTGAACTGTGGTGTTGGAGAAGACTCTTGAGAGTTCCTTGGACTGCAAGAAGATTCAACCAGTCCATTCTAAGGGAGATCAGTCCTGGGTGTTCTTTGGAAGGACTGATAGTAAAGCTGAAACTCCAGTACTTTGGCCACCTCATGTGAAGAGTTGACTCATTGGAAAAGACTCTGATGCTGGGAGGGATTGGGGGCAGGAGGAGAAGGGGACGACAGAGGATGAGATGGCTGGATGGCATCACCGACTCGATGGAATTGAGTATGAGTGAATTCCGAGAGTTGGTGATGAACAGGGAGGCCTGGCGTGCTGCGATTCATGGGGTCACAAAGAGTCGGACATGACTGAGTGACTGAACTGACCTGAACTGAACTGAATTATCTTCTTTTAATTAACTTTACTACTTTTGCTTTTTACCCTTTATACTCATTTTATAAGTTATTGAGCCATTGCCCTTATTATTTATCTTTTCAACTGAGATTTTTACTTGTGTGCGTTTTCTTATTCTTCATTACTGCCTTTTCTCTTAGCTTAGAGAAGTTCTTTTAACATGTTTTGTAAGGCCAACTTCGTGGTAATAAACTCCTTTAGCTTTTGCTTATCTATAAAACACTTACTCTTTTCTTCAATTCCAAATCATGACCTGCTGAGTACAGAATTTGTGGTTGTCCATTTCTTCCTTTGAGCAGTTTAATATGTCATGCCAATTCTTCTTAAAAATCTGTTGATAGACTTATGAGACTCTCCTTGCCTTTAATATGATGTTTTTCTCTAGCAGATTTTAAGATTCTCTCTTGACCCTTAAATTTTATAATTTTATTTATACTCTGTCTCAGTGTGTTTCTTTTTGTGTTTATCGAATTTGGAACTCTCTGGGCTTCCTGGATCTAGATGTTTGTTTCTGTTCTCAGATTAGGGACATTTTAAGCCACTATTTTTTTAGTTTCTTTGCCTCTCTTCTTCTATGGGACCCTTATAATGTGGATGTTATTCTGCTTGATGTCCCAGAGGTCCCTTAAGGCATTCTAACTTTTTTGGAATTGCTTTTTTTAATTCCCTTGCTCTGTCTGGGCACTTTCCATTGCTTGCCATTCAGTTTGCTAGTTTGTGCTTCTATTTTATCCATTATGCTGTTGAATCCCTCTAGTGTATTTTTCTAGTGCAAATATAACTTACATTTGGTACTTTCTTAGATTTCGTATCTCTGTTTTTGCAGATTTTAATGTACTCATCTATTCTTCTCCTGTGACCAATCTGCATCTTTATTATAATTTCTTTGAATTCTTTGTCAAATCGGCGGCTTCTTCATTTTATTAAGGTATTTCTCTCAGGGTGCTTACCCATCCCAATTCTGCAAAGGGTGCTGGGTGTGCCAAAACCTGCCACTATTCTAAGGGAAGGAATCTCCCTTAGCACATTTTTTGTTGTTGTTTAGTCACTAAATTTTATCCTACTCTTTGTGACACCATGGACTGCAGCCTGCCAGGCTCCTCTGTCTGTGGGATTTCCCAGCCATTTCTTTCTCCAGGGGAGTCGTCCCAACCCAGGGATTGAACTTGCATCTCCTGCTTGGTAGGTAGATTTTTACCTCTGAGCCACCTGGGAAGCCCTGTTTCAGGCTGTTTGGATGCCAAACCCTCAGGCAGCAGCTTTTTAAGGGTGCAGATATTTACAGTCTTTTGGGGCTGCAGTTATAATTCCTGTTATCTTCCAGACCAGGGGATCTGGATATGTCCCCTGAGTGACAGTTAGCAAAAATCAGGATTCTTAATGAGTGTGAAAACTTGTTTCTGGGGAATCTTGTCAAGCTGTATGGAGGTCAAGGGCATGTGCAAAGATGATGTTTCCTTGCTTATGAACCCTGGGAGCATGCCCTAAGCCTTTAGGCCTGTGGGAAACCTGAGGCCTGTTCCTATAGGTGAAGCCCCAGGCTAGTTAAGTAGACTTTATTAACAGGAAGACTGGGAATATGTTTCAGTTTGCTATCTCTACTGTGCCCTGGGGTGGCATTCTACAGAGAACTATCTTTCCAGTTGTTTCAGTTCCTTAGAGCTCAGGATAGCAGCTCCCTTGCAGTCAGGGCCAGTTGATCAGTTGATGTCCTCTGAGTGGATTGTGTACACACACTGGCTTTAGCAAGAGAGCTGGAAAGTACAGGGTAGATACTTGTTCTCTTACTCCAGAAATGTGCTAGGAAAATGACTTAATATTGTGCACCTGCAGGCTTCAGCAATGAAGAATACCTCAACTGCACATACAGGCCTTATCTAGGGCACCAGGGAGTGCTGTAGTCTCTCACGTTTGCAGTTTTTAGCCAGGAAGCAGGCCAGGTTTAGCCAAAGTGCTACAGGCCTTCTTGCCTGCCTAGTGAAGCGAAGGAGTGAGGCAGTGCTTTAGTGGCTGGAGCTGTTGCCTTCAGCAAAGTAGGGAGGTAGAGCTGCAACCACCCATCCATTTGTCCAAGCTTGCCCACTTGTGCTAGCAGATTAAGTGGGAAGCTCAACAATGGCATCTGCCTGCACTTCCAGCTCCAGGTAGTGTTTCCATCATGCATCACCCGACTAGTTAGTGCCTTTATATTCACAAATGACTCTCCTTCCCAAATTGTTTCAGTACTTGCTAAACTACAGTTCTTTTTCTGGGTCTCAGGGGAAAGAAGCTGCACAGGAGCCATTTGAGGGAGGAGTCTCAGTTTTCTATGTCACTTTGGGACTCTTGGATATCAGCCTTGTTGATTTTTAAACCAGGTGATTTACAGGCTCATCTCTTTGGTGTAAACTCCAGGGACTGGGGTGCCTGATGCAGGGCACTCACTCCTTGCTCCTCTGGGAAAAGCACCCATCTGGTGAGATCTTTCCCCATCGTGTGCTGCTGTGCCAGGGGTGGGGTTTTTGCAAGAGCATTTCTCTCCCTCTCCAACCTGTCTCGATGGATGTTCCTTGTATTCTTGTAGATAAGTATTCAGCTGATTCTCAAGTTCTTTTCAGAGAGAACTAATACATACGTTGGTATATATTTGTTCTTTCAGCAGTAGGAAGTAAGTTCAGGCTTCTTCCTACACCATCTTAAGCCATGTGCTCCCAAGGTTCTGTCACTACTATGTAAAGGAGAAATGTTGACTAGAGTGTCACCTCTTTGGATCAACCTGCAAAAGATTTAAATAATCAAAAATAACATTTCGTTTCTTTCAGAACTCACAACACTGGGACCACTGTGTTCAACAAAATTATGTTAAATTTTTCTCTCCATGAAACTGGAAACTCATAGGATCACGTAAAGATGCTTTTTGCATATTCTTTTCTTTCTTGTCGTTCACTCTAGATATGTATGCTTTAAACATTTTTCTCTAAGATTTCTTCATCATATGCAAATCAGTCATGCAAATAGATCCTAACAACTTGATTAGCAGTATTTAGGATCAGCCTGGCCATCTATTAGCCAGGCCACTAATAAAATCTCTGACACAATTGTGGAATAGGAATAAAACATGCATAAAGTGAAAGTGAAGTCACTCAGTCATGTCCGACTCTTTGCGACCCCATGGACTGTAGCCTACCAGGCTCCTCTGTCCATGGGATTTTCCAGGCAATTGTACTGGAGTGGATTGCCATTTCCTTCTCCAGGGGATCTTCCCTACCCAGGGATCGAACCCGGGTCTCCCGCACTGTTGACAGATGCTTTACCATCTGAGCCACCAGGGAAGTCCACAAAACATGCATAAGACATTTGAAAATAAAATAAGACTGTATGAAAAATAATGAATTTTTTATGTAATGTGGCTCTAAGATTTTCATGAGTTATAAAATGGAAAGTAAATGAGATATTACAGTATTATCCAACTCTATGTCAATTTATTCATGGTGTGTGCATATGTGTGTGTAGAATAGTATTTAGTATATGTGTGCATAAGCAAGCTATTTACAGTAAATGCTTTATTTATTAAATTTTGTGTATAAAATCCAAACAAAATTAAAATCAGTACAGATTCCAAAATTCTTTTTTCTTAAAAATTATTACAGTATTAATTGAGATAAATGTTTGCACTAAGAGGACATTGTAAAACTATTGAAATTAATATTCTGATGCTCAAACTTTGACAGATGCTTATAATTTTTCCCATGACCACAGACAAATACATGTGTTGTGGTTATTAGTCATGCTATGAATAATTTGTTGCTATTGTTAGCTAAAATATCAATGCCATAAAGACTTGATATTTTAAATAAGTTAAGCAGATTCAGTTTAACTCACATTTTGCTGTTCTTTTCTGTTAAGCTATCTTAAGTGAGAAATGGTTAAAGTCATTAGTGGAGGGGAAAAAATATGAACATATTATGAATAACTGTTGTATATATCATTACTTTAATGAAAGTTATTTTTTGAATGTATGATTAACATTCAGCTTCCCAAGTAGTGTCCTGATAAAGAATCCTCCTTCTAATACAGGAGATGAAAGAGATGTGAGTTCAATCCATGCATCAGGAAGATCTCCTGAAGTTGGAAATAGCAACCCACTCCAATATTTTTGCCTGGAAAACTCCATGGACAGAGGAGCCTGGTGGACTACAGTCCCAAGAGTCTGACACAAATGATCACATACATGCATGCATGCATGATTAACATTACATTTTTAATCTACATTATCTCATTATATCTGAATAACATATTCACTATCTTCTTGCTTGGGAATGAACCAAAGTTTGCCTGTTCTTCACAGGAATAATGTTTCACATTTAACCACAAACCTAGAGTATGTGATTTTCCTCTTTCCACATTTTATTACAGTTGTTCATAATTTTGGTATAGTCACCTTTGAGATCCTCTGTTATAACTGGGACCACACAACTAGTTCGAACTTAGCTGTTCACTTATTAATATGAAAATATCCCTTTGATCCCTTGTCATCCTGAATGTTTAATGTAACATCTTTTGGGGAAATGATTTTAGCATGGCACTATACATTTGTTCTTAAATAGTATAAAATGGAGGGACTGGGACATCTCTACAATGTAGATAATTTGTTTTGTTTTGCTCAGAATATTAATGAGTATATTCATTGCTTCACTCATTCAGTCAGGTAATATGAAATCGATTTGCTAGTCAAAAGTTTCAATTTCCATTCTCTTTAAAGTAAAATTCAGAATGAACAATTATAGTTGTATATTTTGATAAAATCAGAACTTGATTTTCACAATTATTAATTTTACTGTAATTGGGTTCTAATTTTAACATAGTCAAAACATAGATTTTTATGAAAAGAGACTACTTTTATTATATATGAAAAAATCTAAAATTGATGCCTAGACTTTCAGCTTAGAGATTCAAACAGAAAGTGAGAAGTCCAGACTTATATCTTAGAAATAATTGCAAAGTTATAAAAAAAATTGAATATAATAAATGAAAATCTTAACACCATGTTTAGTGACACAAGGAAATAGTGAAAATCTAAACTATGACGTAGGCTAAAATCTCATAAAAGGAAGTGCAAATCATTGAACAGTGTGTTTTTTTTTTTTTGGAGGAAACTGACAAAGGTATTGAGGGACAGAGATACTTCACTTTGGCTTCAGAAATAGCCAGATTGGCAAAGTAGGCAGACCCAATGTGAGACACAAAATCTAATTTTCCCTAGGTTACAACAGTGGGGATAGTACATACTTATTAGTGCAAGTAATGGAGTGGGCAGGAGATTCACTCAAAAAAGAGTGGCTCCCAGAAGTATCAAATCTATGTCAGATTCAACAATTAAAAAAAAAAAAAGGAATCAAGGAAACTGAATTCATGTGGCACAGGAAGAATATGTACTAGAAAACTATTGTAATGAAGCAGATGAAAATTGTGAACAAAAACATTAAAAACAGAAGCAAGAAACAGATTAATCAAGTAATCATCTCTATGAAGTAGAAGGACGAAACAAGATGCAGGACTTCAGGAAATTGACTGCAGAGTAACAAGAAAAGATGAAACATAGTAGGAGGAGATAGATAGATGCTAAAAAAAATGCAAACCATCACAGCACTAGAGGTAAAATTGAAAGGAGAACAAGAGAAATCAATCACTATGAATTAATAATAATAAAAAAGTAGGGGTTTGTTTCAAGGACGGTAGCATGCTACTCTCCTTTGTCCTCCCCTATTTCCCAGTGAAAGTGAAGTGAAAGTGTTAGTCACTCAGTTGCACCTGACTCTTTGTGACCCCAAGGACTGTAGTCTGCCAGGCTCCTCTGTCCATCGGATTTTCCAGACAAGAATACTGGAGTGGGTTTCCATTTTCTTCTCCAGGGGATCTTTCTGACCCGAGGATTGAACCTGGGTCTCCTTCATTGCAAGCAGACCCTTTTCCAACTGAGCCACCAGGGAAGACCTATTTCCCAGAGTTTACTCGAATTCATGAGCATTGATTCTGTGAGGCTATCTAATCAATCATCCTCTGCTGCCTCCTTCTCCTTTTGTTGCTGTTGTTCAGTCACTAAGTTGTGTCCTACTGTTTGCTACCCCATAGACTGCAGCACACCAGGCTTCCCTATCCTTCTTCCTGGAATTTGCTCAAACTCATGCCCATTTAGTCAGTGATGCTTTTTAACCATCTCATCCTCTGTCGCCTCCTTCTCCTCTTGCCCTCAATCTTTCCCAGCATCAGAATCTTCTCCAATGAGTTGGCTCTTCACATCAGATGGCCAAAGTGTTGGAGCTTCAGCATCAGCATTAGTCCTTCCAATGTATATTCAAGACTGATTTCCTTTAGGATTGACTGGTTCGATCTCTTTGCAGTCCAAGGGAGTCTCAAAAGTCTTCACGAACACCACTGTTTGAAAGCATCAAGTCTTCAGCGCTCAGCCTTCTTTATGGTTCAACTCTTGCATCCATACACAACTATTGGAAAAACCACATATTTGATTATATGGACCTTTGTTGTCAATGTCTCTTCTTTTTAATATGCTGTGTTTTTCATAGCTTTTCTTCCAAGGAGCAAGCATCTTTTGATTTCATGATGGCAGTCACCAACCACAGTGATTTTGGAGCCCAAGAAAATAAAATTTCTCATTGTTTCCATTGTTTACCCATCTATTTGCCATGAAGTGATGGTACTGGATGTCATGATTTTAGTTTTTTTCATATTAAATTTCAACCCAGTCCATTCACTCTCTTTTTCACCCTCATCAAGAGACTCTGATTCCTCTTCACTTTTTGCCATTAGAGTGGTATCATCTGCATATTTGAGGCTGTTAATATTCCAGCTGGCAATCTTGATTCCAGCTTGTGATTCATCCAGCCAAGCATTTAACATGATGTACTCTGCATATGTTAAATAAGCAGGGTGACAATATACAGTTTTGTAATACTCCTTTCCCAATTTTGTACCTGTCAGTTGTTCCATGTAAGTTTCTAACTGTTGCTTCTTGACCTGCACAAATGTTTCTCAGGAGACAGGTAAGGTGGTCTGGTACTCCCATCTCCTTAAGAATTTTCCACAATTTGTTGTGATCCACACAGTAAAAGGCTTTAGCATAATCAATGACACAGAAATAGATGTTCTTCTGGAATCCCCTTGCCTATTTTCTATGATCCAATGGATGTTGGCAATTTGATCTCTGGTTCCTCTGCCTTTTCTAAATCAATTTGTACATGTGGAAGTTCTTGGTTCATGTATTGTTGAAGCCTAGCTTAAAGAATCTTGAGTGTTACCTTCCCAGTATGTGAGGTGAGCTCAATTGTGTGTTAATTTGATTTTTCCTAAGGCCCACTTGACTTCATACTCCAGGATGTCTGGTTCTAAGTGAGTGGCCACACCATTATGGTTATCTGGGTCATTAAGACCTTTCTTGTATAGCTATTTTAAGTATTTTGCCACCTCTTCTTAATATCATCCACTTCTGTTAAGTCCTTACCATTTTTGTCCTTTATTGGGCCTATCCTTGCATGAAATGTTTCCTTGATCTCTCCAATTATCTTGAAGAGATCTCTAATATTTTTGGTTCTATTGCTTTACTCTATTTCTTTTCATTGCTCATTTAAGAAGGCCTTCTTGTCTCTCCTTCCTTGTCTATGGAACTCTGCGTTCACTTGGATATACCTTTGCTTTTCCCCCTTGCTTTTTGCTTCTCTTCTTTTCTCTTATATTTGTAAAGCCTCCTTAGACAATCAATTTGCCTTCTTGTATTTCTTTATTTGGGGAAAGGTTTTGGTTACTATCTCCTGTACAATGTTACAAACCTCTGTCCATAGTCCTTCAGGCACTCTGTCTACCAGATTTAATCCCTTGAATCTCTTTATTACCTCCATTGTATAAGGGATTTTATTTAGGTCATACCTGAATGTCCTAGTGGTTTTCCCTACTTTCTTCAACTTAAGCCTGAATTTTGCATTAAAGAACTCATGATCTGAACCACAATCAGTTCCAGGTTTTGTTTTTGCTGGCTGTATAGAGCTTCTCCATCTTCAGCTGCAAAGAATATAATCAATTTGATTTCTGTATTGATCATTTGGTTATGTCCATATGTAGAATCATCTCTTGAGTTTTGGAAAAGGGTGTTTCTTATGACCAGTGTGTTTTCTTGACAAAGTTCTGTTAAACTTTACCCTGTCATTTTGTACTCCAAGGCCACATTTGCCTGTTATTTTAGTTATCTCTTGACTTTCTACTTTTGAATCCCAATCCCCTAAGATGAAAAGGGCGTCTTCTTTTTAGTGTTAGTTCTAGAAGACCTTGTAACTCTTTATAAAACCATTTGACTATAACTTCTTCAGAAATAGTGGTTGGTGCATAGATTTGGATTACTATGATACTGAATCGTTTGCCTTGGAAATGAACCAAGATCATTCTGCCCTTTTGAGATCTCACCCAAGTACTGCATTTCGGGCTCTTTTGTTGACTATGAGGGCTACTCCATTTCTTCTAAGAGATTCTTGCCTATAGTAACAGATGTAATGGTCATCTGATTTAAATTTGCTCATTCCCATCCATTTTAGTTTATTAATTCCTAAGATGTCAGTGTTTAATCTTGGAATCTCCTGTTTGACCACATACAATTTACCTTGATTCATGGACCTAATCCCAGGTTCCTGTGGAGTACTTTTCTTTTCAGCATCAGATATTACTATACCACAAGACACATCCACAGCTTAGCATTGTTTCCACCTTGGCCCAGCTGCTTCATTCTTACTGGGGATATTAGTACCTGCCCTCCACTCTTCCCTGGTAGCATACTGGATATCTACCAACCTTGGGGGTTCATATTCTGTTGTCATATCTTTTTGCTTTTTCTTACTGTCCATACGGTTCTCCAGGCAAGAGCACTGAAGAAAACTAGAACCATGGGTTCCCATTTCCTTCCCAGTTGACCACATTCTGTCAGAACTCTATACTATGACCCGTCCATCTTAGGTTTCCCTGCATGCCTTGGGTCATAGCTTCATTGAGTTAATGCAAGCCATTCACTTGTGACCAGGGATCAGACCTGTGCCCCCTGCAGTGTTAAGTATGGAATCTTAACCACTGGACCACTAGGGAATCCCCTTATACCAATTTAAAATGAGGCAATCAAGAACCAAGAAAGACAAATAAAGAAATAAAATTGATCAGAGAAACAGATAGATATGAAAGTTAAACAAAATGCAAATATTTGTTCTTGAAGTCCTTAAAGAAAAAAAAATAATAATACAAGGTAAAATATTTAAAATAAAACATCAGTGCATATTGAAAAGCTCTGCCAAGTCCCAAAGAAAATTACCCCCAAATTGTTATAATTGGCCACAACATAGTAAAGTCATTAAATGATCATGTAAATAAAGAATCCTTTGGAGGGCATGCTAACCCAAAGATCAAGTAATTTATAAGGAGAAAGCACAGTGTAGTCTCTAATGGCAATATTTAATACTAGATGACACTGGAACAACATCTATCAAATCATTTATATATGAATGCTAACAGAATGTTAATTTTTAATATATTGAAATTGACAATGTTATTGTCATAAACTCTTCACAACATACCAAGTAGTGATGACAGAATATATTTGTTATATTCTCTATATATGTAGAAATAAAATACATTTTCCAAAAATTGAAAATTAGGTAATAAATGAAGGTTATATTTAAGGTAGATATGCTGTGTACTTCATTTACAGATGACTGTCAAAGAATATCACTTAAACCTGAAAATGTTTGTCTCAATATATTTAATATTAAAAAGAAAAACAATTTAATAAAATTAAATGTTGAAGACAAAATAGAATAAAAGACATTTACTAATGCTATAATTAGTCACAGTGGGGAATTTTTAGATACTGTTTAAAATTAGGCAATTAAGTTTATTACATAATTTACAGTTTAAAAAATAATCACTGGAATGAAAATGAAGAAATGTTCTAAATAACAAAATACACATACATGAGAGAAGAAAAACAAACACATCACATAGTGAAACATTTTTAAACTACAAAATAAAGCAAAGCACAAAAATATATGATAGAAATAGTTTAAATGTAACAGAATTCTTATTGCATTAAATTTACATACTATAACATAAAGACTTGCATTTTGTCTAAAAAAGTAAATCTACTTCTAATCTATATACAAATACACATATGAATATATGTTAAGTGCTATATAAGATTTGAAAATAAACTGTTTGCTTTCTAAGACCTCAAATTTAAAAACTATAAAGAAAGTAAGAGCCAAATTCTATTTTTAAATTTCGCTCAAAACCCTCACATGTACACACATGTGGCAAGAAACTTACATATAGCCTTATCACAGGCTGAAAAATGGTTCCTTCCTGCCAACTTATAGGTATACTTGATTTTATTGTATTTTGCTTCACTGCATTTCACAGATACTATACTTTTTGCTGCTGCTGCTAAGTCACTTCAGTCGTGTCCGAGTCTGTATGACCCCATAGATGGCAGCCCACCAGGCTCCCCCGTCCCTGGGATTCTCCAGGCAAGAACACTGGAGTGGGTTGCCATTTCCTTCTCCAATGCATGAAAGTGAAAAGTGAAAGTGAAGTCGCTCAGTCATGTCTGACTCTTAGCGACCCCATGGACTGCAGCCTACCAGGCTCCTCCATCCATGGGATTTTCCAGGCAAGAGTACTGGAGTGGGGTGCCATCGACTTCTCCGACTGTACTTTTTACACATTGAAAATTTGTGGAAACCCTGTGTCAAGCAGGTGCAACCATTCTTTTAAATAGTATCTGCTTACTTTCTGTCTCTGTGTCACATTTTGGTAATTCAGTATCTCAAATATTATTGTTGTTGTTATGGTGATCTGTAGTCCGTGATTTTTGTTGTTACTATTGTAATTGATTTAGGTCATTATGAACCACAGCCATGTAAGACATGGAACTTAATAAACGTTGTGTGTGTTCTGACTGCTACATCAACCAGCTCTTCCCCATCTCTCTCTGTCTCCTCAAGCCTTGCTGAGACCTAATAGTGAAATTAGGCTAATTAATAACTCTACAATGGCCTGTAAGTGCTCAACTGAAGAAAAGGGTTGCAGGTCTCTTACTTTAAGTCAAAGCTATAAATAATTAAGCTTAGTCAAAAGGATTGCTCTGTCAAAAGCTGAGATAGGTTAAAAGCTAGACTCTGTGCCAGTTAGCCAAGTTGTGAATGCAAAGGAAAAGAAGGAAATTTAAAGTGCTGCTCCAGTGTACAGACAAATGATACCAAAGTGAAACAGCCTTAGTGCTGATATGGAGATTAGTGGTCTGGATAGAAGATCAAATAAGCCACAATATCACTTAAACCAAAGCCTAATCCAGAGCAAGGCCCTAACTCTCTTCAATTTTTTGAAGCCTGAGAGAGAGGAGGAAGGTGCAGAAGAAGTCTAAAGCTAGCAGAGGTTGGTTCATGAGGTTTAAGGAAAGAAACCATTTCCATAACATAGAAGTGCAAGTGAAGTAATAAGTACTGATGTAGGAGCTGCAGCAAATTATCCAGAAGATCAAGCTAAGATAATCCACGTAGGTAATTACTTTAAACAACAGATTTCCAATGTAAACAAAACAGCCTTCTTTTGAAAGAAGATGCCATTAAGGACTTTCATAGCTAGAAAGTCTTCAAAGATTCAGAGGGGCTAATATAGCTTGTGACTTTTAGTTGAACACAGTGTTCATTCACCATTTGAATATCATAGGATCCTGAAGAATTATGCTAAATCTACTCTTCCTGTGCCCCATAAATGGAACAAGTTCTGGATGACAGAACATATGTTTTGTTGTTGTTCAGTTGCTAAGTCTTGTTCAACTCTTTTGAGACCCCATGGACTATAGTCTCCCAGGCGTCTCTGTCCATGGAATGTTCCAGGCAAGAATAATGGAATGGGTTGCCATTTCCTTTTCTAGGGGATCTTTCCAAGCCATGGATTGAACGTGCATCTGCTGCACTGGCAGGCAGATTCTTTACCACTGAGCCACCACCAGGGAAGCTTAAACATTTGTTTACAACATAGTTTCTGAATATTTTAAGCCCCCTGTTGAGACCTACTGCTTGAAAATAATTGCCTTGCCTCTATATAAGTATGTAAGAGGAATCACATATAGATTGCATGTGAAATCACAGAAATCACCAGTTATCTAAAGAAAGCAAAATTGCTTCACAAAGGAGCTATTATTTGTACAGATTTCAAAAGAATGTACAATAATTTAACCAGACAAAAATGAAAGGAAAAAGATCCTCCATCAAAATAAACAACCTGCCCAAGAAAACAGAACTGTGATGTAAATTGGATAGCCTGGAAAACATTGTGTTTCTTGAATGTGGTTATCATTTATGTATATTTTGAAAGAGAAAGACTATTTAATGAATAGGAAGAAGTAATTGAGAATTAATCTTTGAAAGATCTTCTGAAGTAATCCAAGGAGTTTGAGCTTTGCTGTAGAGGAAGCTGGAAAATAAGAAAATATTTAAATGGGAAGGAAATGTATACCACATGATGACCTTGAGCAAATAGACAGGAAGAATGGGTGAAATAGTGTGATGCAGCATTTGAAGGCTCTTAAGAAAGCTGGCTGCAGTATTCAAAGGGAAAATGATGATAACTTGAACAAAGAGAGGAGTTGAGGCAGAAAAGATATCTTCTATTTTTATACTTATATCTTTAAATAACAGTATTCCCTACTTAAAGGAATCACAGTCATCATTAGGGATTATGCTGCCATGGGTCCAGAAAGATCTTTCTAACAGTGTGAATGGACAATGTAAATGATATGAACGGACAGCTACTAAAGGACCTGGAAAAGGAGATTTTTGAAAGAGTGGGACTTGAATGACTTTGGGTACTGCACTTTCAAGAAAGAAAGGAAATAAAACAGCAGAAAGTGTATGAATATATGCATTCATTTTTGAAATAAGAAAGAATAGAAGTAGATATCAGTTTGCAAGGTAGCACTAGTGGTAAAGAACCTGACTGCCAATGCAGAAGACATAAGATATGTGAGTTTGATCCCTGGGAAAGGAAGATCCTGTGGAGAAGGAAATGGCAATCCACTCCAGTATTCTTGCCTGGAAAATCCCATTGTCAGAGGAGTCTGGAGGGCTACAGTCCATAGGGTCTCAAAGAGTCAGGCATGACTAGTGACTTAGCAGGCAGCATGCACAAGCCTTCTTGATGAGTCTGTCTTTTCTCAGTTCTATGTAGTATTTTGCATAACAGAGTCTAAGGAAATGAATAGACTATGAAAAGAAGTTGAGAAAAGCCTGCCATGTTCAACAGACACATCAAATTCCAAATATTTCAATGAGTGTGTATTTTATCAGTTTACTATGTAACTACCCCATGGCTAATATGTTCCAATTTTGTGATTTATTTTTCATTTGTATTAAGAGTTTTTAGACCAATACTAAAAGCTTTTCACTTGGCCGGTGATCAGTAAGCCCACCACAATATTTATTTAGGTAGATTTGCTTCTTGTGTCAATTAAAGGAAAATAAAATATCAAATCACCTGGAACCAACAGATTATTGTTAATATCTATGCATGAATATATCTTGATGCTTATTTGTATAAGTCTTTCTGTAATACAATTCAAATTATTTGGCTCCATACCAAGACAGAGTGTTAAGGAAAGTTGTTAAGTTTTTAAGAGGGATTACAATCTGGTAATTATAAATTTTTTTAAAAAAGAAAAAAGTCTCTGAATACTTCCACATTGCTTGTTCTTGGCAGTGGAGGATGTTAGCTGTTTCCCAGGGGTACTGTTGTGCTCTTCTACTGGAACACTTTAAAAGATAAAAACACCATAAGAGGCTCAAAGCTAAGGCAATCCTCAACAATTCTCTGAACATATCACAATGGTGAAGACTCAAATGTAGGAAGGAAACCTTCAAGTGCCAACTTCTCAAGTGAACTAATCTTCGATATTAGCCTTAGGAATACTACTGTTATTCTCAACTTTGAGTTTGTGTTGGTGTTAAATGTGTAAAGACCTTGGGGATATTTAATCTAAATAATAATTCATGTGGGTTAGAAGAGGTTAGGTACCTGCTCCAGGTACAGTCTGTTCACTGTATGTGATGCTTTCGTTACAGTTCACTCACTACATCCTGGTGTAATGTCAGCTGCCAAAGGGTAGGTTTTTTCCAAGCAGGAGTTAGGAACAATTTCAAAGTCAACTACCGTTTTTATCATATTTGAATAAAACAACATAGTTTTTCAGTTAGTTTTAGAGAGAAAGTACTTTATGAAGTCAACCTTCATTAGTTTTCCAGTTTTAATCATATAAAAATGTAGAAGATTACTAAAGAGCAAAAAATAGTTAAAAATAAAACACCAGAAATTTGAATTAGAAGCACTCAGATAATAAACATAAAAACAGTAAAAGTTTTCGAATATTTTGAAAGTTAATGTAAGAATTGCATTCATAAAGTATTATGAAAATTAATTAGAATGAATAAATTAGCTATTAGTTTTAATAACACAAGGAAAAATATATTGGAAATTAGACATGAAATTGTTTATTAAGTTGAAAAATTCTAGAAAGTATTTCTGAGAATGAAAATAATTATCTCCAGATATTTCAAGAACAAAACACACAAGCACACATTTATAATAGCTTACCTCATGATTTACATTAAAATGAAGCCAACTGACAGATGATTAGCTAAAGCTCCTATCAATTCTGTGATTCAATATTTTACGAGTAGCATAATAAAAAATTATCTAGAAAGTTCATGGTAATATTTTTTGCTTAATTATAGTCCTTTTAGGGGTCTCCATTTCACCATTTGTTTTCCACAGCAAATAATAACTGACAAAAATTTTGAGTGCTTATTGACCCAATTATTACTGGAATGGACAAGTGGGCTCTACTTGGTTTATCAAAAACGCATAGAATATTTGAATAGAAGACCCACCAGAGATATTTTCTTATAGGAAGATTGCAGGTATTCAATTTATCTGTTGATCTAAAAATTAAAAGAAAAATAATTGTGAAATGTTCCTTCAGTATCTATTTTGTTCATTTTTTAATGTGAAGTGAAAGTCATTCAGTTGTGTCCAACTCTTGCAACCCAATGGACTCTAGCCTGCCAGGCTCCTCTGTCCATTCCAGGCTCCTCTGGAATTTTCCAGGCAAGAATACTGGAGTGGGTTGCCATTTCCTACTCCATCGTTCTTCAATAGTTATAATAAATAATATAAAAGAAACAAAATTTGCAGAAGTACACAAAATTTACCTTTGAATGCATATAATGATATAACTGACTTACTATATGTCCAATCATTTATTCAGTTCAGTTCAGTCGCTCAATCGTGTCCGACTCTTTGCCACCCCATGAATCACAGCACGCCAGGCTTCCCTATCCATCACCATCTCCCAGAGTTCACTCAGACTCACGTCCACTGAGTCAGTGATGCCATCCAGCCGTCTCATCCTCTGTCATCCCCTTCTCTTCCTGCCGCTAATCCCTCCCAGTATCAGAGTCTTTTCCAATGAGTCAACTCTCCGCATGAGGTGGCCAAAGTATTGGAGTTTCAGCTTTAGCATCATTCCTTCCAAAGTAAATCCCAGGGCTGATCTCCTTCAGAATGGACTGGTTGGATCTCCTTGCAGTCCAAGGGACGCTCAAGAGTCTTCTCCAACACACAGTTCAAAAACATCAATTCTTCAGCGCTCAGCTTTCTTCACAGTCCAACTCTCACATCCATATATGACCACTGGAAAAACCATAGCCCTGACTAGACGGGATCTTTGTGGGCAAAGTAATGTCTCTGCTTTTCAATATGCTATTTAGGTTGGTCATAACTTTTCTTCCAAGGAGTAAGCATCTTTTAATCTCATGGCTGCAGTCACCATCTGCAGTGATTTTGGAGCCCCGAAAAATAAAGTCTGACACTGTTTCCACTGTTTCCCCATCTGTTTCCCATGAAGTGATGGGACCAGATGCCATGATCTTCGTTTTCTGAATGTTAAGCTTTAAGCCAAGTTTTTACTCTCCACTTTCACTTTCATCAAGAGACTTTTTAGTTCCTCTTCACTTTCTCCCATAAGGGTGGTGTCATCTGCATATCTGAGGTTATTGATATTTCTCATATGAATATTGATGGTTAATCACTTATTAACCAACAAATTTGTTGAAAGCTGTTGATCAAGGCATTATGATCTCTCAGTTATGGATCATATTTTAAAGATTATTTCATTAAAAAAATGTCTAAACTATGTAGTTAGTTGCAGACAAACCAATTTGAACATTATTTCAAGTAAACTGCAATTCCTAAAAATCTATTTACAATACAAATCCACCTTTGAGGAGTTAATCTTGACAGTATGATAGATAGTGTACTTCCTAGTAGTTTTCTAGCATATTTCTACCAGAAAGAAAATAACTATATGCATTTTAAGTTATTAATACAACATATCTGTGTTTAAAAAACATACTACACAAGGCTAATGCAAATTAAAAAAAAAAAAATCCTTCTTACCACTACTGCTAACTATAAACATGAATTTTCCAACCATTTCTTCAGCAAATTGCCTTCAGATCTCTAAATATACTAAGCCTGGAAATTTCTTCTAATAAACTTTAACGTATACATTTTTCTATTTTTATTAATGTAATATATATTCATAATCAGAAAGAATCAAAGAATAAGAAAGGTTCATAATAAATAGAACCCTGCCTTACCATTTTTATAGTCAAATTCCTTCCCTACTTCATGGTACACTTCTAGATATTTCTTTTGAGAGTTAACTACTACTGATACTATTCCCATTCTTGCAGTTTTTTTGTCTTATATTAATAGAATTAATTTAATTTTCTCATAGTTAAGTCTGTATGGTATATCATTTTCCATCCTTTTACTTTTAATCATTGTGTATATGAGTTTCTTTTAGACAGCATTTAGTTTGGTTCTTTATTTCTGAGTATCTTTAAATTTGAACTATATTGTTCAAAGTCATTTGCCTTTAAATTCATTAACAATGTTTACCCTTTTACTATTTATTCTCATTTCTGTTCTTTGTTCCCCCTTTTTCTTGATTTTCATATTAATTGCTCATTTTTATTATTCAGTTCTCTTATATTGAATATCCAATAATAGATAATTAATTTTTAATTTTTATCAATTTGCTGAAATTTACTATATGGATTAACAGGATCTACCCTAATTTTATTGCATAGCTTGAAATTTCCTTCTCTGTTTTTGGTCTTGCTTTTTCTTGTCATTAATTTTTAGTTTTGGTTTTCCCCTGTGATGACTTTTTTTCTGTTATTATTTTGATCTTCCTCTTTTATATTATGAGGGCTCCTCAAGTATCTGGTGATTCTTGATTGCGTAAGCATATTTAATGATGAGGCAAAAGAAATTCTGCTGTAATCATTGTTAAAGGGTTAGACTTGTTGACTGAAGGGTTCTGCTTTACAGTATAGTTAGGTGGCCCTTGGTAAGGGTTCAAAAACATTTAGGGTCATTTTTTATTGTTATAGGTATTAGAGGGCACTGCAAATAAAGAACAGTGAACACTCATTACATCCTTGCAATGTTTTCTTACACATATTTTGTTCAATATTTTAACTAATTGAATCCATAAACCTGCCCTATGAGTTAGATGGGAATATTTTTGCTTTTTTTTAATTAAGAACATTTGGTTTTGGCATGTCATAGAGCAGGTGCAAGACATTCTTAAGTGTAGGAAAATCTTCCTTTGTCCTCCTCAATTTGGAATTGTTCTCAGATTCCTTCTACAGAGTAAATGAGTGTGAAGATTCACCTTTTATTTGGAACTCAATATTTTCCAGGAGTTTAAGATTTTCTCTGTTGGTCTCATTACCCACCAAGGTTGTTTCTTTACTTCTCCAGATTACTTATCTAATTGACAGAAAGCACTTCCTTTTGACCTGTAGAAAACACAAAACTGGCATCAGATCATTCTAAGCAGGAAGGTGAATAAAGTGATAATGTATATGAAAATTTTCAACCCATTCCTTCTTACAAACTCTATTTCCTGTTGTTCTTTGTTTTGCTTGATTTTCAGACTACATGCCTGCAGGTTTTATAGAATTGGGCTTACTCCATGACTGTGACTCTCGTATACGTAAATTTGGCTTAACTTCTTTAAATTACTACACCAGTCATTATTGAACCATCTGATTTCCCATGTTAAGCAATTTTTGAAGTCATATATGAACTAATGGTATTTTCCAATGTTGTTCATTGTAGTAGGTCAATACCTTTATGGATTTATTTTTCTACGATTTTATTAGGATCTTGAAGAAGTGATATATTCAAATTGATGGAATGTCTTCAACTGAAACTTATTACAAATCTTGGCAGTATCTTTGAGACTTCGTAACCTACATTTTGTTGGAGAAGGCAATGGCACCCCACTCCAGTACTCTTGCCTGGAAAATCCCATGGGCGGAGGAGCCTGGTAGGCTGTAGTCCATGGGGTCGCTAAGAGTCGGACACGACTGAGCGACTTCCCTTTCACTTTTCACTTTCATGCATTGGAGAAGGAAATGGCAACCCCCTCCAGTGTTTTTGCCTGGAGAATCCCAGGGACGGGGGAGCCTAGTCGGCTTCCGTCTATGGGGTCGCACAGAGTCAGACACGACTGAAGTGACTTAGCGGCAGCAGCAGCAGCAGCAGCAACCTACATTTTGTAACTTTGTACTGCCATTTCTAAAATTATGGGAATGATCGGAAATGGAAGTAAATTATATTCTTAGTTATGTATGTGTATGCTTAGTTACCCACTTGTGTCCAACTCTTTGTGACCCCATTTCTCTGTAGCCTGCCCGGGTTCTTTGTTCATGGGATTCTGCAGGCAAATACTGGAGTGGGTACCCATTCCCTTTGCCAGGGGATCTTCCCGATTCAGAGATCAAACCCAGAAATCTAGCATTTTTGGTTAAGATATTTAAAATATTGCACTTTGACAATGAAAAGACAGTATTAGTTTTGCTCAAATGTGTAGGCATTCAATTTGTAATATTCACTGAAGTTAGAAGATGCATATTTATACTCTGTTAACACAACTGCTACCTAATCATCTTCTCTTTTACCTTGTGATTTAAAAATCAGTTTATGAATCAAAAATGCTTACAAATAAGAGATGAATGATTGTTTATAAAAGGCCAGAAGAAAAAAAATTAGGAAAAAATGTTAGTCTTTCTTTTATGTTTATATCTAAATTTTGAGTATTCAGTATTTATTAAGTGGAGGCAATAAAAAATATTTTACTTTGGCAATCTATTCTCATACTAGTACTCACTAAACTTAGAAATAAGCTAGAATTAAGAAATCTAAATTGAATATTATATAATGAGCATTTATTCATTTGCTCCACAATTAAAAGTAAGGGCATCCTGCATTTTTTGAATAGATGGTATATACTTTTATGTCTTTATACATTGTTACACATATCTTTCAGTATACTGAAAAAGTTTTCAAAACTTAAAACATTGATAATGAGTGACCTAAGACTAGGCATTCTGTTAATGCAATTGCCACACATATATAGGATTTTGTCATATCTCTCATTATAATATTTTAGTACTTTATTTTTACTGCTGTCTCTTTGCCTTCTTTTACTCTCACTGTGTTGACTTATACTGCTTAATGCAAACATTTCTCTACTCACATTATAAAGGTTTCTATATGTCTGAGTACAAGAATTCCAGTAAGATAATTGGCTAACATTAGAATACGCTGAGCAGAGTTTCAACCCATTTAAAACTTGGTTGAGGAATATGATCTTTTCCCAAGCAAAAATTGACATAGATTATGTTCAGTCACCTTCATAGAAAATTGAATAATATCTCTTGTAAAATATTTTTCTCCTAAATACCAATAAATATAATACCCAGTGTCAATAAATGTAATATTTTTTTAATTTTTTAAACAAGACATTTTAAAATTATATATTTTTCATAATATTAAAGGTTAATTTTCTTTATTATTTTAATGTCATATATGGAGTCCCTTGTGGCTCAGAGGTTAAACCATCTGCCTGGAATGCGGGAGACCCAGGTTCAATCCCTGGGTTGGGAAGATCCCCTGGAGAAGGAAAATGGCAACCCACTCCAGTACTCTTGCCTGGATGTCATATATATGTATATATAAATCTCTATGTAAAGATGATCTTTTACAAAATATTTTTAGTATTAAAGAAAGATAATTATTGTACACTTCCAATTAGGAAAATAGGTATAAATAGTAGGAGACAACAATAATGGAATATTATTCATGCCTTGAAATATGTTTCTACAGGAATGTGGTATAATTGAAAGTGAAAGTGTTAGTCACTCAGTCATGTCCTACTCTTTGACACCTCATGGACTGTAGCCCACCCGGCTCTTCTGTCCATGGAAAATTCCAGGCAAGAATACTGGAGTAGGCAGCCATTCCCTTCCCAAGGAATCTTTCTGACCCAGGGATCAAACCTATGTTTCCTGCATTGCAGGCAGATTCTTTACCATCTGAACCACCAAAATCAAGAAATAGTTAAATATGCACAAAGGATACATACACACGTCCAAAATATCTTACAGAATATACTGTTGTTGTTCAGTTTCTAAGCTGTATCTGCCTTTTTGCGACACCATGGACTGCAGCACACCAAGCTTCCCTGTCTTTTACTATCTCCCAAAGTTTGCTTAAACTCATGTCCATCGAGTTGGTGATGCCATCCATCCATCTTATCCTCTGTTGTCCCCTTCTCCTCCTGCCCTCAGTCTTTCTCCGCATCATGATCTTTTCCAGTGAGTTGGCTCTTCACATCAGGTGCCCAAATTATTGTAGTTCAACTTCATCATCAATCCTTCCAGTGAATATTCAGGGTTGATTTCCTTTAGGATTGCCTAGTTTGATCTCCTTGCTGTCCAAGGGACTCTCAAAAGTCTTCTCCAGCACTATATTTCAAAAGCATCAATTCTTCAGTGCTCAGCTAACTCTCAACATCCATACATGAATACTGGGAAAAAACATAGCTTTGACTCTTCAGATCTATTATATTAAATGATTTCCTTGGGAACTGTGACTATAGATTTTTTTAATGTTTTTCAAATCAGAGTTTTCTATTTTTTTTTTTTGCTGAGAAAAATGAAAGAAATTAACAATATACATACACAGGAATAGAATAAACTCTAAATGGATCAAGAGTATAAAGGTAAAAAGTGAAACAATATAGTATTAGAAGATAACATAAATAAATTCCTCTATAATTCTGATATATGGAAAATGTTCTAACCATGCAGCCAAACACTTTGCTATACTTGATTACATAAACGTTTTAAAAAATATGCAATCCAAAACTTAATTTTAAATGCATAAACACGAACAACAAACTGAGATAAACTTATTTTCAATATATACACGAATTTACATATATGTGCACAATAAGTATGTGAATATATATGTGCATATATATATATAATATTACATATGTTTGTTATGAATATGCATTATACAGAGTGAAAATGACTAAAAGCCTCAATTAAAATTTGGCAAACAATATGTTTAAATGTCCCTTAACCATATTAAAAGATATTCAGTATCACTCCCAGTTAGAGAAGACAAATGCATAATACAGTGAGATGTCACATCTCCGTGAAGAGATTGGCAAACATTTTGAAGTATGCTAACACATTCATTTGGCAAGGATTTGGGAATAAAGAGACTCTCATTATTGCTGGTAGAAATGCAAAACTGGTAAATTATATTGGAAAGAAATTTGAAAATTCTAACAAAATATGTGTACATTTACCTTTCAACTCTGACACCCCACTTTTGGTAATTTACCTTGAAGTTGTATAAATGCAGCAATACAAAAATGTGTATGCACCACATAATTCATTACAACATTGCTTATAATTACAAACATGATATCATGTATGAAACGAGTTGCCAGTCCAGGTTCGATGCACGATACTGGATGCTTGGGGCTAGTGCACTGGGACGACCCAGAGGGATGGTATGGAGAGGGAGGAGGAAGGAGAGTTCAGGATGGGGAACACATGTATACCTGTGGTGGATTCATTTTGATATTTGACAAAACTAATACAATTTGTAAAGTTTAAAAATAAAATTAAATTAAAAAAAAAAAAGAGCCATTGTGTGAAAAGAGATACTTGCAGTCAAGGAAGCGTCCATAACAGTGTATTCTCTCTGCTTTGTGTTACACTAGCTGTTAAGGGTGCCTATGTCAGTACTCAAGGTCTGCTGCTGCTGCTAAGTCGCTTCAGTCGTGTCCAACTCTGTGCAACCCCATAGATGGCAGCCCACCAGGCCCCACCATCCCTGGGATTCTCCAGGCAAGAACACTGGAGTGGGTTGCCATTTCCTCCTCCAGTGCATGAAAGTGAAAAGTGAAAGTGAAGTCGCTCAGTCGTGTCCGACTCTTAGCGACCGCATGGACTATCTACTACCAAATAAGAAAATATTTACCTAACCTTATTTATATACTCTGGAACTCCATTTCTGCCTGTTGCCATTAGATTTAAGGCAGGTCTGGGCATGTCAACCAAAAGAAGTTAACCATGATTCAGAAAGGAAACATTGTCAGTATTACTAATGGCTAATCAGAGAGAGAGAGCTTGGCAAAGAAAGGCCAATATTTAACTTGAGTCTTGAAAATAGTTCATTCTTCACCCAGAAATGTAGTATAAGTGCCTTTTTAAAACTTAAACATTTTCAAAGCAAAATTTTGAGATAACTGTAGATTCAAAGGCAGTTGTAAAAATAATAAAGGGATAACAATAACAAAGTTGTTGTTGTAAAAAATAACAAAGGGATGTACTATACCCTTTACCCAGTATTTATAAATGGAAACATTCTGAAAAACTATAGTAAAAATATCACAACCAGGATACTATTATAGTCAATATACAAAATAATTCCATCATTGCAAGTGTCCCTCATTTTTGTCCTCTTATAGCCTCATCTACTTCTCATCCACCACTCAGATCAGATCAGATCAGTTGCTCAGTCATGTCCGACTCTTTGCGACCCCATGAATTGCAGCATGCCAAGCCTCCCTGTCCATCACCAACTCCCGGAGTTCACTCAGACTCACGTCCATCAAGTCAGTGATGCCATCCAGCCATCTTATCCTCTGCCGTCCCCTTCTCCTCCTTCCCCCAATCCCTCCCAGCATCAGAGTCTTTTCCAGTGAGTCAAGTCTTTGCATGAGGTGGCCAAAGTACTGGAGTTTCAGCTTTAGTATCATTCCTTCCAAAGAAATCCCAGGGCTGATCTCCTTCAGAATGGACTGGTTAGATCTCCTTGCAGTCTAAGGGACTCTCAAGAGTCTTCTCCAACACCACAGTTCAAAAGCATCAATTCTTCGGCGCTCAGCCTTCTTCACAGTCCAACTCTCACATCCATACATGACCACAGGAAAAACCATAGCCTTGACTAGACGAACCTTTGTTGGCAAAGTAATGTCTCTGCTTTTGAATATGCTATTTGGTTGGTCATAACTTTCCTTCCAAGGAGTAAGCGTCTTTTAATTTCATGGCTGCAGTCACCATCTGTAGTGATTTTGGAGCCCAGAAAAATAAAGTCTGACACTGTTTCCACTGTTTCCCCATCTATTTCCCATGAAGTGGTGGGACCGGATGCCATTGTATTTCAGAAAACATTCGTTTTCTGAATGTTGAGCTTTAAGCCAACTTTTTCACTCTCCACTTTCACTTTCATCAAGAGGCTTTTTTATCTTTGCCAACCATTAGTTTGTTCTCCATTTCTATAATCTTGACAATTTAAGAATATTATATAAATAGAAACATACTATATGTAACTTTTAAGAGCTAGCTTTTTTTCACCCAGCATAATTCTCTGCAGATTGGTCTAGGTTGTGGTATATAATAATAATTCTTTCCTTTTTTATCATTGGGTAATTATTCTCTTTTTTTTAATATATATAGTTCATGAGGTTCTCACAGGAAGTTTACTAGAGTGGTTTGCCATTCCCCACTCCAGTGGACAATATTTTGTCAGAACTCTCTGCTATTACCCATTCATCTTGGGTGACTCTTCAAGGCATGGCTCATGGTTTCATTGAGTTATGCAAGCCCTTTCACCACAACAAGGAAGTGATCCTTGAAAGTCCTTTGGACAGCAAAGAGATCAAACCAGTCAATCTTAAGGGAGATCAGCCCTGAATATTCACTGGAAGGACTGATGCTGAAGCTGAAGCTCCAATATTTTGGTCAACTGATGCGAACAGATGACTGATTGGAAAAGTCCTTAGTTCTGGGAAAGATTGAAGGCAGAAGGAGAAGAGGGTGACAGTATGAGATGGCTGGATGGTGTAATTGATGCAATGAATATGAACTTGGGCAAACCCCAGGAGATGATGAGGGACAGGGAGGCCTGATGTGTTGCGGTCCATGGGGTTGCAAAGAGCTGGACACGACTGGGTGACTGAACAACAACAAAAATTTTGTTGTTATGGATGCACTCTAATTTTTTTACCTATTCACCTATCGAAGGTATCTGTGTTGTTTCTAGTTTGGAACTGTAATAAATAAGGCTGCTATGTACATAAATTTTAATTTCTCTGGGATAAATGCTCAAGGCTGCAAGTGCTGAAACATATGTTAGTTGCATGTTCAGTTTAGTTTAAGAAATTGCCAAGCTGTTTTACAGAGTTACTAAACCATTTTACATTCCCACCTGAAATAAGTGGTCTAGTTGTTCTGCACCTTTGCCTGCATTTGATTTTGTTCATGTTTTTATCTTTTGTTTGTTTTATTTTGTTTTACTTTAACCTTTCTGGTAAGTATTCAGTGGTATTCATTGTGGTTTTAACTGCCATTTCTCTAATGATTAGTGATGTTTAACATCTTTTCATGTTTTCATTTGTTATCTATATATTCTTTTTGCTAAAATGCTTCTTTTTGTCTTTTATTTCTTTCTTAGTTGGATTTTTAATTTTTATTGTAGAGTTTTGGGAATGGTTTATATAATCTCTATACTAATTTGATTTTTAAAGTATATAGAAAATATTTTACTCCAATCTGTAGTTTCTTTTTATCTTTTTAGAGAGTCTTTCACAGAGCGTGGGGCTAACGTCCATAGGGTTGCAAAGAGCTGGACACAGCTGATTGATTTAACACTTCACAGAGCAAAAAACTTTAATTTTGATGAAGTCTATTTGTTCAGTTTTCCTATTATGAACTACACCATGGTGTCAACCCTAAGAAGTCTAACATTAAATCCTGAAGAGGTTTCTACTTTTTTTTGTAAAAGCTTTGAGGCTTTACATTCTGCATTTAGTATATAGTCTACTTTGAGTTACTAAATGTCCAGTTGTTCCAAAAGCACTTCCTCCACTGAATTGCTTTTACACCTGTATCAGAGATCAGTTGGATATATTTATGTGAATCTATTTGTCGATTTTCTGTTGTGTTCCACTGATCTATGTTTATATACCACATCAACACCAAAATTCTTGTTCATTGTACATAATGAACTATATGAAAGTTTAAGCATGTCTTGAAAAGAGGTAGATTGATCCCTTCCAATTTATTCTATTTTTTTCTAAAAAATTATTTTAAGTATTCTAGTCTCTTTTCCCATTCATATGGATTTTAGAATGATTGTATTATTATCTGTATAAATCGTGTTGAAATTTTGATGGAAACTATATCAAATTTATGTATCAATTAAGGTAATATATATTTCCATTTACATAGATATTCATTGATTATTTTCATCTGTATTTTATACTTTTCAGCACAGAAATTATGTTTATGTACATTATGTACATAATGTACATAATGAGCTTTCCTGGTGGCTCAGTGGTAAAGAATCTGATTGCAATGCAGTAGATATGAGTTCAATCCCTGCATCGGGAATGTCCCCAGGAGAAGGAAATGGCAACCCACTCCAGTATTCTTACCTGGGTAATCACATGGACAGAAGAGTCTTGCAGACTACACAGTCTATAAGATTTCAAAAAGAGCTGGACACAACATACTGTGATAGATTTACACCAAAGTGTTCACATTTTTGAGTTATTGTAAATGATATTATAGTTTAAATATTTTGTTCATAGGTTTATTTCTACTATGTAGAAGAATAGTCTATTCTCATATGTGTAGTTTGTATTCCACCACCTTTCTGAACTCAATTAGTAATTTCAGAAATATTTCTTTTTTTGTAAATTACTTGGGATTATTTTTCAGATTCTTTTCCATTATCGATTATTGCAAAATACTGAATATAGCCCCTTGCCCTTATGCCTTTTATTTCTTGCTTTGCCTTATTGCACTGGTAGAACTTTCAGTAGTATATTGAGTAAGAATGAGAGTGAGCATCCTTATTCCTTGTCTTATTTACAAACTTACAGAGAAAGCTCTCAGTCTATCATCAATACCTGAGATGCTGGCTATAAATTGATGACAAGAACTCTTTACGAAGTTTAGAAAGTCTCCCTTTGGTCCTACTTTCCTGACAGTTTCATGATTAATTGGTGTTGTATTGTGTCCATTTATTTTTAATCAGTTGATACAATCATGTGATTTTTCTTCTTTAACCTGTTAAGATTTTGGGTTGCATTGATTGATTTATTCCAGGATAAACCCCACTTGTTTATGATACATACTTTACTTTATATATTGCTAATTCTGTTTGTTAAAAGTAAGTGAAGAATTTTTGTGACTCCCTTCATGGAGGTTAATGATATGTAGGTTTTATTTGGTTTGGTTTTTGTACTGTCTTGATCTGATTTTGTTATCCTGATAACCCTAATCTTTTTAAATAAATTGAGAAGTTATCCCTCCCCTGGTGTCTCAGATGGTAAAGAATCTGCCTGCAGTGCAGGAGACCTGGACTTGATCCCTGAGTCAGGACAATCACCTGAAGAAGGGAATGGCTACCCACTCCAGTATTCTTACCTGGAGAATTCCATGGACGGAGGAGCTTGGCAGGCTACAGTCTATGGGACCACAAAGAGTCAGACATGATTGAGCAACTAACACACTGGAAGAGAATGTGCAGAATTAATATTGATTTTTCTTAAATTGTTTGGTAATGTTTTCTACGCAATAGGGATGAAATCCAGCAATCTACTTGGCCTTTTCTGACACCCCTCCAGCAAAACTGTTGAAATAACTTTCTACAGCCTGACCAGTGTTAGTGTTTAGGTCCTTACTCAGCCTTTTTTATTGTGGGATAAAAGGCACATTTGTTTCTTCTGTGTTTGGATGGAGTAGAGTGCTATGTCTAAAAGTTATGGGGTTTTTTGTTTGTTTGTTTGTTTTTGCTAGGATGGCCCTTTACTGATTCTTTAGCTAGAAGGAGTAGGCTTTAGTGGGGGAGGGGTGTTTTGGTATATTTGTTAGTTTTCCTGGCTACCAGTTTCTTCATCTCCAAGTTTGAGACATGTGAAGCATGTGAGTCGCCTTATACCCATGAACAAAATATTTAAAATATAATTAATCTTTATGTTTTAGAATCTTTTTGTGTTTATATATATTGTGCAGGGTTTGGGTGCTTTTCTTTGTGCATAGTGGGAGAATAAAGAAAAATATATCTACTTTTTCTTTCTGGAATTAGAAATCTCATTCTTTCCAGAATTTTTAATGTGGAATTTTAAGACTGACAACAATCTGTTTTAACACATATGCTAAGTTAACTTTCACACCATTCATCTCAGTTGCAATAAATGCATGAGTTAAATCTAAACATAGATTATCATATTCAAAGGGGTACTCAGTCAAAATATCAGTCAATTATGTGAACAAACACTTCTCATTTTTTTCCTATACTGAAAACATTATTCAAGAAAGAAAAAAGACTGGAGACTCAAGAAATACAGGAATTAACTTTGAAGACCCATAAGAATAAATAGAGAAATTAAGTCAGTAGTAATAACTGGGCATCAGGTCTAGATTATTTAAGACTTGAATAAGAATTTAGATACCTATGCATATTCTCCCTGCCAAAACAATAATTAAATCTTTGTTGCAATTCTATAGGTAAGAATTTAAATGATTTTAGTGGAAAACTGGAGGCACTGTATAATTAATGATATTAAAAATCACAATATGTTTACTCCTATTTCCCCTTTTTTCTATGTTTAAAGTTATATATTTGTTTACAAATTATATTTTGATGGCATACAGTTTCACTTGATTTTGATTTTAGATGTGTGAATACATTTTGCATATATTGTAATATATACATAATGTAAGCAGTGATTATTACAGAGATAATTTTATAAAACTAATTTTAAATGCAGAGTATAAGATCAAAAAATTATAATTAAATATTGGAATAATTTTGGACAAAAGAACTTTTGAACAGTAAAAAATATTTTAAAATGTAGCAATTTATAAAATAGTACTTAGAAAAAATACAAAATGCAAAATAAAAGAAGAAATAGAAAATGTAATTTAGTACCCAGTAAATGTAGAAATAGTAATTTAAAAAAATACCCCATCCCACTCCTACCAAAGTCCTACAGTTTTAGGATTTTTTTAAAATGGTTGATCTGTAATGTTTGCTTCAAAAGAAAATGTTGTGCCCAAATTGTGCCACATCATAGAACAAGAATGGAAATTTTATAACTAATTTAATAAAAGTGAAAAATTAACACAATCTATTTAAATTGGCATAAGTAAAACCTACATATGCCATTGTGAAAAAATAGAGAAATGCATATAGCTTAATTTCATTTATATTTGAAGGCAATATGCACATGTTTTAAACTATTGTATAAACAAAGAAATGAAACACAAAACAGAGGAAAAATGTCTTCTAGTGGTAAGATTAGGCAGGTAAATAATGTTAATATGTTTAATTGCTTTTACTCATGGTGGATATGTAAGTATTCAATGCATTGTTTTTCTTAATTCATGCATATACATATATGTACACTTATATGTATAGATATATTAGAAGAGATTAATTCTGGGAAGTTAGATTGCAAAAATAGAAAGATTATTACTTTTAATATAAAAATTAACCTGTATTTTTACATTATGTGTGTCTGTGTGCTTGTGAACAGAAATACTGTGTGTTCAGTATATATTGAAAAAAGGTTTCCAAAGCTCCACACTAAAGTTTGCCAGTGTAATGCCTGGGACGTTTATGTAAACACTGGGGGTCCAGTGATGGAGGACTTCTGTTTTTGTTTTGCAATAAAGTACATATTATTTACATTATGTTTACAATTATATCAGACTCTTTTAAATATAAAATTATTAATTTAAAACTACAAAGGTAAACATAAAGCTCACTGATACACAAAGAAAACTTTCATTTTTCCCTATCCAAAATAAAACCCCAAGGTAAATTGGAATTGGTCAAACAGGAGATGGCAAGAATGATATCTTTGACATTTTATGAATCAGTGAACTTAAATGGACTGGAATAGGTGAATTTAATTCAGATGACCATTATATCTACTACTGTAGGCAAGAATACCTTAGAAGAACTGGAGTGGCCCTCATAATCAACATAAGAGTCCTAAATGCAGTACATGGGTGCAATATCAAAAATGATAGAATAATCTATGTCCATTTCCATGGCAAACCATTCAATATCACAGTAATCCAAGTCTATGCCCCAACCACTAATGCACTGAAGAACTGATGCTTTGGAACTGCTGTTGGAGAAGACTCTTGAGAGTCCCTTGGACTGCAAGGAGATCAAACCAGTCAATCCTAAAAGAAATCAACCCTGAATATTCATTGGAAGGACTGATGATAAAGCTGAAGCTCCAATAATTTGGCCACCTGATGCAGAGTTGACTCATTAGAAAAGATCTTGATGCTGGGAAAGATTGAAGGCAGGAGGAGAAGGGGACAGCAGAGGATGAGAAGGTTGATCACTGACTCAATGGACATGAGTCTGAGCACATACTGGGAGACGGTGAAGGACAAGGAAGCTGGCATGCTGCAGTCCAAAGAGTCTGACATTACTGAGACAACTGAACAGCAAAAGTATATAGTAATGTCCTTATTAACTGTAGTTAATAAGCTTAAAATGATTTCCAGAGAGACTAAGAAATAGACATTGATTTTATTATTAAATTTTCCTAGTCTTAGAGGGAACTCATGGAAATATTATAAACCTTTGTCATATTTATGTAACATGAAGACTGGCCTTTTTATGCTAGACAATTTCTTATAGTCATTCAGAGTTCTAGTCACATTCTGTGGTTCACCAGATATCTGTATGACTAATGTATCTATTTACTAGAATTTATTTAAAAATTTTCTTCATCCTCCATTACATGCAAATGCTACACACTACTGAATGATTTTAGCCCATTGAAGGGGGTAGTCCTTAATCTAGTCTTCATAGCCCTTATAAACTTACAGTACACTTTCTTGTGTTTGTGTATGTTTTCCTTTCATTTTGGTCTACTCTATCCACTGTTTCTTCCTTCCATTAGTTACCAAATACCTAGTTTAGAAAAAATATCTTAATTACACAGAGCCTAATTTATTCTCAACTCAATTATGTTATACATAATATCTATTCTCAAGTATTTTTCTCTCATTATTTTGTATCTAGATTTAGTACTTTCATTTCTTAATTGCTGCCTTTATTCTCATTATTGCTTATGCTTATCAATAAATATTGTAGTATAGTTTTTAAAAAATTACTATCTCAAATTTAGTCTTCCAAAGGTATATATTTAATAAGTGAGGAAAACAATACATTGTTGATTGTCTTGAATTTTGAAATTAATAACTTAAACAATAATCATTTCATAAGAACTAAAGATTTAGCCTGCAGTCTGCAAAAATTAAAGTCATTTTTAAAAAAAAAATCTCAGTGCACAGGTAACTTGAAATCATATATTCTTAAGAGAAGTAAGAAAAAATAAACATTTCTGAACATACAAAAGTACATGTAATCTGTAATAATTTGGAAGACTAATGAGTCAAACCATACCTCTAAAATGTTTAGATTAGTCGGTTTCCCTGAATGAGTTCCAATATATTACTAAATTTCAAAATTTTACTAAGAATTCCAAACATTTTCTGAAACCTACATTGTATTCTAAAGACAAAAAATATTTTGTAGGATTGCTATGAAAATTTATCACCCATGGGCAATCTGAAGCAAAGCTAACTAATTATATTATGTGGGCACAATAGACTAAAAGAGCAAACAGATACCAGATGGTGATAAAAGGGCAGTTATCAATAACACAGCAAGAAAGAATTAGCCACATCAATTAAATCTATCAAACCAGTAGGAATTAAAATAAGTAAGTTAATTTGCATGTATCTTCAACTCCCAAATATATAAAAAGTTAGATAAAATATCCATCTATCTACTGGTAGGCTTTCTACAATACCCAAGATTGACTTTTCAATTAAACATATCAGCCAGCAAAAAAGTTTCTCACACATTAAAAATGAGGTCCCCATTACTGTCTACTGATTCTGCTATGTTATTAATGGCAGAAAGCTACATGACAGTGGTCAATTGATAAAGACCCACATAGCTCAATATGCTCTTGAGAATCTACTATGATTAAAACCATGATACCACTTCCTAGAAACCTCTTCTCTCACTTAATATCTGCTTACTGCTATTTTCATTGTCTTCATCACTATAGAGGTAAACATTAAAAAAGTCTAAATATGATATTTGGATTGTAATTTTCTAGGAGCAAAATAGAAGCCATTTAAGAAAACCAATTTGCTAGCAGTTGATTAAACTCTGGTCCATTCATTATTTTAACCATGTAGACTTTGTTTTGTGTTTGTGTGTTAACAGTCTTTCATCACATTTAGAAAATTTGCAGAAAAAGATTCAGTCTAGAAAGTAGCTACACTTTCAGATTGATTGTCTTGTATTTGCTAGTTTGTTTTCCGCTCACTTTCACAGGACTATTTCTCCATAGAAGTGTATTTAAACTAGTCGACCAAAACAAGTGGAGCTGGAAAGGATATTGAATGACCTTGCGCCAGGCGGGTTTGGCTTAATACCTGGTCATTAACTAGACAGCTTTTACTGATAGTCCAAAAATTATTCTATGAGAAAGTGTTTCCTTTCTTCTGCCATCTGGTTTAGCATGATATTCCTGCAAAGCCAAAATAACTTTTAAGACAGAAATTTGTAAATTGGACAACAAGCACTGGAAATAATGTGGTCACAGTCTTTAACTCCCATCTAAAGTTTCACACATGCATACTAAGTCACTTCAGTTGTCTCTGACTCATAAAACTTAAAGAATTACCCAAATGTTTTCAACTTGAATGTGAGAGATCTCAGATTAAGGCATGAGACTTAAGACTTAAGACTGAAATATAATTAACTGACTTCCTTTTAAAGTGTAACCTTTTTTTAATGATTACCTGTTTTTAACAACATTAAACAGAGCATATTTAATTTAAATTACTCTTCATATTATTATTTACTGACTACAAAGACCTCTGTGAAAATGTTTATAATGGCTTTTTATCTTATCACTAAAAACTAAAAACAACCCAAAGATCTATCAACTGATGAATAGATCAACACAGTGTACTACATCTGTACAATAGAATGCTACTCAGTAATAAAAAGAAATAACTAATGGGATAGATGAATCTCATCACAAGGGAAAACATTTTTTTCCTATTTTTTTGTGTATCTATACAAGATGGTGAATGTTCACTAAACTTATTGTGGTAATCATTTAATAATGTAAGTAAGTCAAATTGTTGTGCTGTACACCTTAAACATATACTATATGTCAATTATATCTCAAAACTTTTCTCTGTTTGTCAACATCACTATAATATCTCAATACTTAACCCTCCACTTTCACATTTTGTATTTTTCAATAGAACTGCAAGCATAATAATGGAATTGATACATGGGGCAAGTGCTTGCTTTGAGTACATTTGAAATGGGGCATAACATTTTGATTCATATTTAAAGTACAAAGCAAAAACAAAAATAAATAAAAGGTCACACACCTCAAATAACCAACAAAGGGATATTTTAAGAAAGGTATGATTTATCAAGTGGACTATACAAAACATAAAGATCAGACACTTCCCAAATTCTGGCTTTGATATAGCTAACTCAGACATGTTCCCTCTTTACACCGAGTCACTGAAATAATAGCTGTCATTGCCCTACTAATTCAACTGACAACTTCATCTTGCACACGTGACTTGTCAAAAGGAAACTCCAAATATTAGCAAAGCAATCATCTGTTCTTTAAGTACCTTTTCTGGAGTTGGGTTACTCACTCCAACTGATCGAGTTTGTTTTTTGTTTTGTCTTATTTTACTTTGTCTTGTTTCATTTTCCTTAGAGATGATTTTGATGCAAATTTTTTTAAAAGTTTCCATATTACTAATAAATTATTTGATTATTAGTACTCTACAGAGGAGCCTGAGGGCTACAGTTCATGGGGTTGCAAAGAGTCAGACACGACTGAAGTAACTTAACACTCACACATGCATGAACTCCTCTACTTTTAGACTATTTTAATCTTGAAGGAAAATACCATTAATTAATAAATATGCATAATAGAATGAATAAATAGTATAAATCTAGATAGAAGCAAAATATTAGAGAATAATGGTTGATATAGAGCCAAGTTCAGAGATTTGAAGGGGGATGGAAAGCCTGGGGCGAGATACAGTATGAAACTGTATTTTACAATATAGAGATATTTTGGCTTAGAAAGCAGAGCAAAAAATAATGAAAAACATTTAAGAGTTATTAAAATGAATATTGCTTATAGAATGAGCTGAGTCAAGAGACACTAAGAAAGTTTCATTTTGTAACAAATACCTGACAAATATTTTTAGTTGTGTATTTCAACAGCATTCATTTCAAGTTCCAGAAAGAAAAGGGGAATAAATAAGCAGATGTGAAATTGTAATATACCTCAGAGACAAGTATTTTCTTTTGGAATTCTGAAATAAAGTTATACTATTACTAGCAATAAAAAATGAAAATGCACTGATCAGTAGAAAATAGTATTCAAAATAATATCTTGTAATGATCAATCTTTTTTAAATAAATGTTTATATTATTATTGCTTCTGAATTATAGTGTTTGAACATGAACCATTTCGTGCTTTATGTACAGAACATCTACTAAAAGTGCAATAAAAATACTTCACCATCATTGTAAATTATACATATAAAATATGGTTTCTTGAAAGGTTTCAAGGAAGTGCATGTCTTTTAAAAATGAAAATTGGACCATTTTATTCCCTTGCTCAAAATCTTATATGTAATAAAGGACCATTAGTGTGTCAATAAAAATAACAGGTTTCCTGGCATAAACATAAATGTGTCTCCCACATAACTTCAGAAATACATTATTGAAAAGTAGTAATTTTGCTACCAAACAACATCAAATTGTCTATTTTGAAGTTTTGTTAATGGGACATTTATTATGAATTTCACATTAGGCTAAAATCCCCAACTAATTTCCTAAAATATAGTTAAAAACAGTAAAGCACCTGGTAGCAGTTTTTATGCAAAATACTTAAAATGGTGTTTCCTGATCACTGATTAATATGAATTGTTAATAAATGTTTGGCTGGCAAGCTTTAACACATACAGTTTGCACACTGTACCATAAACATCATGCCATGTTATAGCATGGGAAATAACAGAGGACTATATAAATATCTTACAAAACAGAAAGTTCAATATTTAAAAGCAATGCAAGTTACTATTTTTTACCAAGCAAGTTGAGGATGAAGCTGCAGTAAGTTGAAAGAAGAGAGGAGGAGCATAGAAGTAGTTATTGTTTGCCATGAGTATAGAAGGTGATGCTACTGAGGAATGTACTCTGGGGATGAATTTCAAGGACAATCGCAGATTCAGAGGAATTAACAGATATCTGTTGTCTCAATGCTGCTAGAAGAAAGGCTATGAAAATCTTCAGGAAAGGTGATGTTCCATTTAGTCTTAAAAAAAAAAAAAACTCAAAATAATCCCTTGTACACTTGTGTTTATGCTTGTAAATTTCTTACTTGATGAAAGATACATGCCTTTTAAACAAAAGTCATCTTAACATATCACTTTCATACTCCTGGTTGTTTATTATATGCATGGACCTGATGGGATAAGGAGTGCCCAGGTATTTGGTTGGGCATTATATCTGGGTGTGTCTGTGATGATGTTTCCAGATGAGATTAGCATTTAAATTGGCATACAAAGTAAATCATAGTTCCCTGAGGATCTGAGTAGAACAAAAAGGGAGAAGGAAAGAGCATTTACTCTCTGCCTGACTTATTTCTCTGGACATATATCTTCTTTATTCTGCCCTCAAACTAGGACTTACACCTTAGATTCTCTTGGTTCTCAGCCCTTTGGAGTTGGATTGGAATTACACCACCAGCTTTTCTGAGTTTTCAGCTTACAGAGGACAAGCTGGGCTTCTGAGCCACCACAATTACATGAGTCAACTCCTGATAGTAATTACCTTTTATATATATATGTGTATGCGTGCGTGCGTGTGTGTGTGTGTGTGTGTGTGCGTATAGTATATATACATGTGTGCATACCCAGTTGCTTCAGTTGTGTCCAACTCTGTGCGATCCTGTGCAGTATAAACCCCCACCACGCCAAGGCTCCTCTGTCCATGGGGATTCTCCAGGCAAGAATACTGGAGTGGGTTGCCATGCCTTCCTTCAGGGGATCGTCCCAACCCAAGGATTGAACCAGTGTCTCTTATGTGTCCTGCATTGGCACGTGGGTTACCACTAGTACCACCTGGGAAGCCCCATATGCATATACATATATCTATCCAATACACACACAGAAACACATAAGCATACATGTACTTCATTTTATTGTGTTTCACAGATATTGTGATTTGTACAAGTTGAAGGTGTATGGCAACTCTGTATCTGCACTATTTTCCTAAGAGCATTTGCTCACTTAATGTCTCTGTGTCATATTTGTTAATTTTCAAAATATTTCAGACTTTATTATGATTGTATTTGTCATGGTGATCTGTGATCAACAGTCTTTGTTGTTACTGTTGTAATTGTTAATACTACTGTAATCAGCAACATGGACTCTGCCCATGTGAAACAGAAAGCTTCATTGATAAATGTATGTGTTCTGATCGCTCCACCCAACAGTTGTTTCCCATCGTTCCTCTCCTCAAGTCTCCCTATTGCCTGAGTTACAATAATATTGAAATTAGGCCAAGGAATAACCTTACAGTGGCCTCTAAGTGGTCAGGTGACAGGAAGAGTTGCACATCTCTTGCTTTAGCTCAAAACCTAAAAATGATTGCACTTACAGAAGAAGAAATGTGTAAAGCAGAGACCAACTGAAAGCTAGACCTTTTGTGCCAAACAACCAAATTGTTAATGGAAAGGAAAAGTATCGAAGAAAATTAAATTGCCATTCCAGTGAACACACAGATGATAGGAACATGAAGCAGTCTTATTGAGGATACAGAGAAAGTTTGAGTGGTCTGAATAGAAGATCAAACAAACCACAACATTCCCTTAGGCCAGAGCCTAATCCAGAGTAAGGTCCTGCTGCTGCTGCTAAGTCACTTCAGTCATGTCCGACTCTGTGTGACCCCATAGACGGCAGCCCACCAGGCTCCCCCGTCCCTGGGATTCTCCAGGCAAGAACACTGGAGTGAGTTGCCATTTCCTTCTCCAATGCATGAAAGTGAAAGTGAAGTCCCTCAGTCATGTCCGACTTATAGTGACCCCATCGACTGCAGCCCATGAATCTGCCCATGGGATTTTCCAGGCAAGAGTACTGGAGTGGGGTGCCATTGCTTTCTCCGGAGTAAGGTCCTAACTCTCTTCAATTCCAGGAAGGCTGAAAGAGGTAAGGAATCCGCAGGGGAAAAAAGGAAAAAAAAAAAACTAAACCCAACAGAGATTGATTCTTGAGATTTGAGGAAAGAAAGCATCTCTACAACATGGAAGCACAAGGTGAAAAAGCTAACGTAGAAGTATAAGCTGCAGCAAATACTCAGGATACCTAGTTAAAATAGTGAATGAATGTGGTAACGCTAAACAGATTTCCAGAGTGTATCAGTTCAGTTCAGTCACTCAGTCATGTCCGAATCCTTACAACCCCATGGATTAGAGCAGAGCAGTCTTCCCGGTCCATCACCAACTCCAGGAGATTACTTAAACTCATGTCCATTGAGTCAGTGATGCCATCCAACCATCTCATCCTCTGGGGTCACCTTCTCCTCCCACTTTCAGTCTTTCCCATGAGTTAGTTCTTCATGACAGATGGCCAAAGTATTGGTGTTTCAGCTTAAATATCAGTCCTTCCAATGAATATTCAGGATTGATTTCCTTTAGGATGGACTGGTTGGGTCTCCTTACTGTTCAAAGGACTCTCAAAAGTATTCTCCAACACCACAGTTCAAAAGCATCAGTTCTTCGGCACTCAGCTTACTTTATAGTCCAACACTCACATCCATACATGACTACTGGAAAAACCATAGCTTTGAGTAGACAGAGCTTTTTTGCAAAGTAATGTCTCTGTTTTTCAATATGATGTCTAGGTTGGTCATAGCTTTTCTTCCAGGGAGCAAGTGCCTTTTAATTTCATGGCTGCAGTCATCACCTGCAGTGATTCTGGAGCCCCCCAAAATAAAGTCTGTCACTATTTCCACTGTTTACCCATCTATTTGCCATGGGACCAGTTGCCATGATCTTAGCTTTCTCAATGTTGAGCTTTAAGCCAACCATTTCAGTCTCCACTTTCACTTTCATCAAGAGTCTCTTCAGTTCCTCTTTGCTTTCTGTCATAAGGCTGGTGTCATCTGCATATCTGAGGTTATTGATATTTCTCCCAGTAATCTTGATTTCAGCTTGTGCTTTTTCCAGCCCAGCATTTCTCATGATGTACTCCACATATAAGGTAAATAAGCAGTGTGACAATATACAGCCTTGACATACTCCTTTCCTGATTTGGAAACAATCTGTTTTTTCATGTCCAGTTCTAACTGTTGCTCCTTTACACACATACAGATTTTTCAGGGGGCAGGTCAGGTGATCTGGTATTCCCATCTCTTTTAGAATGTTCCATGGTTTGTTGTGATCCACACAGTCAAAGGCTTTGGCATAGTCTATACAGCAGAAATAAATGTTTTTCTGGAACTCGCTTTGTTTTTTTTTGATAATCCAACAGATAATCCAACATCTTAATCTCTTATTCCCCTGCCTTTTCTAAATCCAGCTTGAACATCTGGAACTTCATGGTTCACACACCACTGAGGCCTGGCTTGGAGAATTTTGAGCATTACTTTGCTAGCGTGTGAGATGAGTGCAACTGTGTGGTAGTTTGAGCATTCTTTGGCATTGCCATTCTTTGGGATTGAAATGAAAACACCTTTTCCAGTCCTGTGGCCACTGCTGAGTTTTCCAAATTGGCTGGCATATTGAGTATAGCACTTTCACACCATCATCTTTTAGGATTTGAAATAGCTTAACTGGAATTCCATCACCTCCACTGGTTTTGTTCATAGTGATGCTTCTTAAGGCCCACTTGACTTCACATTCCAGGACGTCTGGCTCTAGGTGAGTGATCACACCATCATGATTATCTGGGTCATGAAAATCTTTTTTGTATAGTTCTTGTGTATTCTTGCCATCTCTTCTTAATATCTTCTGCTTCTGTTAGGTTCATACTGTTACTGTCCTTTTTTGTGTCCATCTCTGTATGAAATCTTTCCTTGGTATGTCTAATTTTCTTGAAGTGATCTCTAGACTTTCCCATTCTATTGTTTTCTTGTATTTCTTTGCATTGATCACTGAGGAAGGATTTTTTATCTCGCCTTGCTATTCTTTGGACCTCTGCATTCAAATAGATATTTCTTTCCTTTTCTTCTTTGCCTTTCACTTCTCTTCTTTTCATAGCTATTTGTAAGGCCTCCTCAGACAACCTTTTTGCATTTCATTTTCTTAGGGATGGTCTTCATCAATGCCTCCTGTACAGTGTCACAAACCTCCATCCATAGGTCTTCAGGCACTCTGTCTATCAGATCTAAACCCTTGAATTTGTCACTTCCACTGTATAATTGTAAGGGATTTTATTTAGGTCATACCTGAATGGTCTAGTAGTTTTCCCTACTTTCTCAGTTTTAGTCTGAATTTGGTAATAAGGAGTTCATGATCTGAGCCACAGTCAGCTCCCAGTCTTCCTTTTGCTGACTGTATAGAACTTCTCCATCTTTGACTGCAAAGAATATAATCAATCTGATTTTGGTATTGACCATCTGGTGATGTCCATATATAGAGTCTTCTCATGCGTTGTTGGAAGAGGATATCTGCTGTGACCAGTGCATTCTCTTGGAAAAACTCTTAGCCTTTGCGCTGCTTCATTATGTATTCCAAGGCCGAATTTGACTGTTACTCCAGGTATTTTTGATTTCCTACTTTTGCATTCAGAGTGTATGATACAGCCTACTATTTGAAGAAGACACTTGTAGAAGTTTCATAGCTTAAGAGGAGAAGTCAATACTTCAAAAATTAAAAGGGGGAGGAGCTAAGATGGCAGAGGAATAGGACGGGGAGACCACTTTCTTCCCCACAAATTCATCAAAAGAACATTTAAACGATGAGTAAATTCCACAAAACAACTTCTGAATGCCGGCAGAGGACATCAGGCACCCAGAAAAGCAACCCGTTGTCTTCGAAAGGAGGTAGGAAAAATATAAAAGACAAAAAAAGAGACAAAAGAGGGAGGGATGAAGCTCCGTCCCGGGAAGGGAGTCTTAAAAAGAGAGAAATTTCCAAACTTCAGGAAACACTCTCACTGCCAAGTCTGTGCCAAGCCTTGGAAGCACAGAGGGCAACATAACAGGGAGGAAAAATAAATAAACAATTAAAACCCACAGATTACGAGCCCAACGGTAAGTCCCCCAGCAGAGAAGCAGCGCAGACGCCGGCACCGGCCACTAGCAAGCGGGGGCTGGGCAGGGAGGCTCGGGCTGCATCGCTTAGAGTAAGGATCTGGCCTGAATGCCCCGAGCGCTATCTGAGCGAACTAATTTGGGCTAGCAAACCAGACTGTGGAATAGCTACCATGCGGAAAGCCAGCCCTAACCTAAGACACCACCAGGCCCGCATACAGAACAAAGGACTGAACAGAGATAGCCGGCTGCAGACCATCCCCCTCCAGTGACAGGCAGCCAGAGCCGGAAGGGGGCAATCGCAGCCCCAGACAGACAAAATGTAAGCAGGCTTCTTTGCTAACTAAGACTTCTTGGGGCTATGGACGGTCAACATCTGCCTGGGAAGGTTGCGCCGGTTGTACACCCAGAAAACCGAGCGGCGGGGAGGCGATAAGTCGCAGCAGCCGCGGTTGCCAAACATTTCATCACCTGAGCTGCTCGGACCTGGGAAGGGCACAAAACGCAGGCCCAACCGAGTCTGCGCCTCTGAGGACTACCCGAGTGCCTGAACCTGAGTTGTTTAGACCTGGGAGGTGCAAGCAGCCCAGGGCCGGCTGCGGATGGATCCCGGCAGAGCAACCTAGAGCCTGAGCAGTGTCGGCAGGGAGGCTACACACGCCGTGAGCGGGGGCAGGACCAGTGTGGCTGAGGCACTGCGAGCAAACACCAGTGTTATTTGTTTGCAGCGTCCCTCCCTCCCCACAGTGCGACTGAACAAGTGAGCCTAAAAAAAAAAAAAGTATCCACCACCGGCCCCTTTGTATCAGGGCGGAAATCAGACACTGAAGAGACCAGCAAACAGAAGAAGCTATAAAAGAGGGAACCGCCTTGGAAGCCACAGGCAATAGATTAAAAGCCTGTCGTTAGTACCGACTACATAGAAAGGGGCCTATAGATCTTGAGAAATATAAGCCGGACCAAGGAACTAGCCGAAAATGAACTGACCCCACAATACCCACAATAACACCAGAGAAAGTCCTAGATATATTTTTACTATTTTTATGATCATTCTTTCTTTTTTTTTAATTAAAAAAAAATTTTTAAGACCTCTATTACTCCTTTAATTTTCACTATTATAATCTACTATTACTTTGCAAAAAAAAAAAGACCTATTTTTTCTAAAGCAAACTTCATATATATATATATTTTATAATTTTTGTGACTTTTTTTGTTTTTTTTTTTTTTCTTTTTCTCTTTCTTTTTTTTTCTTCTTTTCTTTAACATTGTATTTTTGAAATCCCAAACTCTACTCTAGATTTTTAATTTATGCTTTTTGGTATTTGTTACCAATTTTGTACCTATATTTTCTTTATAATTTTTGTGATTTTGGTTTTTTTTTCTCTCTCTTTCTTTTCCTTCTTCTTTTCTTTAACATTGTATTTTTGAAATTCCAAACTCTACTCTAGAATTTTAATTTCTGCTTTTAGGTATTTGTTACCAATTTTGTACCTCTAAGAACCCAATCTTCAGTACCCATTTTTTACTAGGGAGCGAGATTACTGGCTTGACTGCTGTCTCCGCCTTTGGACTCTCCTTTTTCTCCACCAGGTCGCCTGTATCTCCTCCCTAACCCCTCTCTACTCTACCCAACTCTGAATTTCTGTGTGTCCAGACGGTGGAGAATACTTCAGATCAGATCAGTCGCTTAGTTGTGTCCGACTCTTTGCAATCCCATGAACTGCAGCACACCAGGCCTCCCTGTCCATCACCAACTCCTGGAGTTCACTCAGACTCAGGTACATAGAGTCAGTGATGCCATCCAGCCATCTCATCTTCCGTCGTCCCCTTCTCCTCTTGCCCCCAATCCCTCCCAACATCAGAGTCTTTTCCAATGAGTCAACTCTTCCCATGAGGTGACAAAAGTACTGGAGTTTCAGCTTTAGCATCATTCCTTCCAAAGAAATCCCAGGGCTGATCTCCTTCAGAATGGACTGGTTGGATCTCCTTGCAGTCCAAGGGACTCTCAAGAGTCTTCTCCAACACCACAGTTCAAAAGCATCAATTCTTCAGCACTCAGGTTTCTTCACAGTTCAACTCTCACATCTATACATGACCACAGGAAAAACCATAGCCTTGACTAGACGGACCTTTGTTTGCAAAGTAACGCCTCTGCTTTTGAATATGCTATCTAGGTTGGTCATACTTTGGGAACTGATTACTGGCTGGATCTGTCTCTCTTCTTTGCATACCCCCTTTTATCCTCCTGGCCACCTCTGTCTCCTTCCTCCCTCCCTCTTCTTTTCTCTGTATAACTTTGTGAACATCTCTGAGCGGTCCAGTTGTGGAGTGCACATAAGGAAGTGATTACTGGCTAGCCTACTCTCTCCTCTCTTGATTCCACCTCATCTCATTCGGGTCACCTCTAACTCCCCCCTCCCTCTTCTCTTCTCCATGTAACGCTGTGAACCTCTCTGGGTGAATCTCACTGTGGAGAAACTTTTTATCTTTAACCTAGATGTTTTATCAATGGTGCTGTATAGAAGGAGAAGTTTTGAGACTACTGTAAAAATAAGACTGATAACTGGAAGCAGGAGGCTTAAGTCCAAACCCTGACTCCAGGAATCTCCTGACTCCAAGGAACATTAATTGACAGGAGCTCATCAAAAGCCTCCATACCTACACTGAAACCAAGCACCACACAAGGGCCAACAAGTTCCAGGGCAAGACATACCAAGCACATTCTCCAGCAACACAGGAACACAGCTTTGAGCCCCAGTATACAGGCTGCCCAAAGTTACTACAAAACCATAGACATCTCATAACTCATTACTGGACATTTCACTGCACTCCAGAGAGAAGAAATCCAGCTCCACCCACCAGAACACGGACACAAGCTTCCCTAACCAAGAAAACTTGACAAGCCACCTGTACAAACCCACACACAGTGAGGAAACACCACAATAAAGAGAACTCCACAAACTGCCAGAATACAGAAAGGACACCCCAAACTCAGCAATATAAACAAGATGAAGAGACAGAGGAATACCCAGCACGTAAAGGAACAGGATAAATGCCCACCAAACCAAACAAAAGAGGAAGAGATAGGGAATCTACCTGATAAAGAATTCCAAATAATGATAGTGAAATTGATCCAAAATCTTGAAATCAAAATGGAATGACAGATAAATAGCCTGGAAACAAGGATTGAGAAGATGCAAGAAAGGTTTAACAAGGACCTAGAAGAAATAAAAAAGAGTCAATATATAATGAATAATGCAATAAATGAGATCAAAAACACTCTGGAGGCAACAAATAGTAGAATAACAGAGGCAGAAGATAGGATTAGTGAATTAGAAGATAGAATGGTAGAAATAAATGAATCAGAGAAGAAAAAAGAAAAACGAATTAAAAGAAATGAGGACAATCTCAGAGACCTCCAGGACAATATTAAACGCCCCAACATTCGAATCATAGGAGCCCCAGAAGAAGAAGACAAAAAGAAAGACCATGAGAAAATACTTGAGGAGATAATAGTTGAAAACTTCCCTAAAATGGGGAAGGAAATAATCACTCAACTCCAAGAAACCCAGAAAGTCCCAAACAGGATAAACCCAAGGCAAAACACCCCAAGATACATATTAATTAAATTAACAAAGATCAAACACAAAGAACAAATATTAAAAGCAGCAAGGGAAAAACAACAAATAACACACAAGGGAATTCCCATAAGGATAACAGCTGATCTTTCAATAGAAACTCCTCAAGCCAGGAGGGAATGGCAAGACATACTTAAAGTGATGAAAGAAAATAACCTACAGCCCAAATTATTGTACCCAGCAAGGATCTCGTTCAAATATGAAGGAGAAATCAAAAGCTTTACAGACAAGCAAAAGCTGAGAGAATTCAGCACCACCAAACCAGCTTTCCAGCAAATACTAAAGGATATTCTCTAGACAGGAAACACAAAAACGGTGTATAAATTCAAACCCAAAACAATAAAGTAAATGGCAACGAGATCATACTTATCAATAATTACCTTAAACGTAAATGGGTTGAATGCCCCAAACAAAAGACAAAGACTGGCTGAATGGATAAAAAAACAAACCCGTACATGTTTTTTCTACAAGAGACCCACCTAAAAAAGGGGGACACATACAGACTGAAAGTGAAGGGCTGGAAAAAAATTTTCCATGCAAATAGAGACCAAAAGAAAGCAGGAGTAGCAATACACATATCAGATAAAAATAGACTTTAAAACAAAGACTGTGAAAAGAGACAAAGAAGGTCACTACATAATGATCAAAGGATCAATCCAAGAAGAAGATATAACAATTATAAATATATAAACACCCAACATAGGAGCAGGCACTATGTAAGACAAATGCTAACAAGTATGAAAGGAGAAATTAACAATAACGCAATATTAGTGGGAGACTTTAATACCCCACTCACACCTATGGATAGATCAACTAAACAGAAAATTAACAAGGAAACACAAACCTTAAATGATACAATAGACCAGCTAGACCTAATTGATATCTACAGGACATTTCATCCCAAAACAATGAATTTCACCTTTTTCTCAAGCGCACACAGAACCTTCTCCAGGATAGATCACATCCTAGGCCATAAATCTAGCCTTGGTAAATTCAAAAAAATTGAAATCATTCCAAGCATCTTTTCTGACCACAATGCAGTAAGATTAGATCTCAATTACAGGAGAAAAACTATTTAAAATTCCAATATATGGAGGCTGAACAACACGCTGCTGAATAACCAACAAATCACAGAAGAAATCAAAAAAGAAATCAAAATTTGCATAGAAACAAATGAAAATGAAAACACAACAACCCAAAACCTATGGGACACTGTAAAAGCAGTCCTAAGGGGAAAGTTCATAGCAATACAGGCATACCTCAAGAAACAAGAAAAAAGTCAAATAAATAACCTAACTCTACACCTAAAGCAACTAGAAAAGGAAGAAATGAAGAACCCCAGGGTTAGTAGAAAGAAAGAAATCTTAAAAATTAGGGCAGAAATAAATGCAAAAGAAACAAAAGAGACCATAGCAAAAATCAACAAAGCCAAAAGCTGGTTCTTTGAAAGGATAAATAAAATTGACAAACCATTAGCCAGACTCATCAAGAAACAAAGGGAGAAAAATCAAATCCATAAAATTAGAAATGAAAATGGAGAGATGACAACAGACAATACAGAAATACAAAGGATCATAAGAGACTACAATCAGCAATTATATGCCAATAAAATGGACAATGTAGAAGAAATGGATAAATTCTTAGAAAAGTACAACTTTCCAAAATTCGACCAGGAAGAAATAGAAAATCTTAACAGACCCATCACAAGCACGGAAATTGAAACTGTAATCAGAAATCTTCCAGCAAACAAAAGCCCAGGTCCAGACGGCTTCACAGCTGAATTCTCCCAAAAATTTAGAGAAGAGCTAAAACCTATCCTACTCAAACTCTTCCAGAAAATTGCAGAGGAAGGTAAACTTCCAAACTCATTCTATGAGGCCACCATCACCCTAATACCAAAACCTGATAAAGATCCCACAACAAAAGGAAACTACAGGCCAATATCACTGATGAACATAGATGCAAAAGTCCTTAACAAAATTTTAGCAATCAGAATCCAACAACACATTAAAAAGATCATACACCATGACCAAGTGGGCTTTATCCCAGGGATGCAAGGATTCTTCAATATCCACAAATCAATCAATGTAATACACCACATTAACAAATTGAAAAATAAAAACCATATTATTATCTCAATAGATGCAGAGAAAACCTTTCACAAAATTCAACATCCATTTATGATAAAAACTCTCCAGAAAGCAGGAATAGAAGGAACATACCTCAACATAATAAAAGCTATATATGACAAACCCACAGCAAACATTATCCTCAGTGGTGAAAAACTGAAAGCATTTCCTCTAAAGTCAGAAACAAGATAAGGGTGTCCACTTTCACCATTACTATTCAACATGGTTTTGGAAGTTTGGGCCACAGCAATCAGAGCAGAAAAAGAAATAAAAGGAATCCAAATTGGAAAAGAAGAAGTAAAACTCTCACTGTTTGCAGATGACATGATCCTCTATATAGAAAACCCTAAAGACTCCACCAGAAAATTACTAGAACTAATCAATAACTATAGTAAAGTTGCAGGATATAAAATCAACACACAGAAATCCCTTGCATTCCTATACACTAATAATGAGAAAATAGAAAGAGAAATTAAGGAAACAATTCCATTCACCATTGCAATGGAAAGAATAAAATACTTAGGAATATATCTACCTAAAGAAACTAAAGACCTATATATATAAAACTATAAAACACTGGTGAAAGAAATCAAAGAGGACACTAATAGATGGAGAAATATACCATGTTCATGGATTGGAAGAATCAATATAGTGAAAATGAGTATACTACCCAAAGCAATTTATAGATTCAATGCAATCCCTATCAAGCTACCAACGGCATTCTTCACAGAGCTAGAACAAATAATTTCACAGTTTGTATGGAAATACAAAAAACCTCGAATAGCCAAAACAATCTTGAGAAAGAAAAATGAAACTGGAGTAATCAACCTGCCTGACTTCAGGCTCTACTACAAAGCCACAGTCATCAAGACAGTATGGTACTGGCACAAAGACAGAAATATAGATCAATGGAACAAAATAGAAAGCCCAGAGATAAATCCATGCACCTATGGACACCTTATCTTTGACAAAGGAGGCAGGAATATACAATGAATTAAAGACAATCTCTTTAACAAGTGGTGCTGGGAAAACTGGTCAACCACTTGCTAAAGAATGAAACTAGAACACTTTCTAACACCATACACAAAAATAAACTCAAAATAGATCAAAGATCTAAATGTAAGACCAGAAACTATAAAACTCCTAGAGGGGAACATAGGCAAAACACTCTCCGACATACATCACAGCACAAGATCCTCTATGACCCACCTCCCAGAATATTGGAAATAAAAGCAAAAATAGACAAATGGGACCTAATTAAACTTAAAAGCTTCTGCACATCAAAGGAAACTATAAGCAAGGTGAAAAGACAGCCTTCAGAATGGGAGAAAATAATAACAAATGAAGCAACTGACAAACAACTAATCTCAAAAATATACAAGCAACTTCTACAGCTCAATTCCAGAAAAATAAATGACCCAATCAAAAAATGCGCCAAAGAACTAAATAGACAGTTCTCCAAAGAAGACATACAGATGGCTAACAAACACATGAAAAGATGCTCAACATCACTCATTATCAGAGAAATGAAAATCAAAACCACTATGAGGTACCATTTCACGCCAGTCAGAATGGCTGCGATCCTAAAGTCTACAAGCAATAAATGCTGGAGAGGGCGTGGAGAAAAGGGAACCCTCTTACACTGTTGGTGGGAATGCAAACTTGTACAGCCACTATGGAGAACAGTCTGGAGATTCTTTAAAAAACTGGAAATAGAACTGCCTATGATCCAGCAATCCCACTGTTGGGCATACACACCGAGGAAACCAGAATTGAAAGAGACACGTGTACCCCAGTTTTCATCGGTTTATAATAGCCAGGACATGGAAGCAACCTAGATGTCCATCATCAGATGAATGGATAAGAAAGCTGTGGTATATATACACAATGGAATATTACTTAGCCATTAAAAAGAATGCATTTGAGTCAGTTCTAATGAGGTGGATGAAACTTCAGCCTATTATACAGAGTGAAATAAGCCAGAAAGAAAAACACCAATACAGTATACTAACGCATATATATGGAATTTAGAAAGATGGTAACAATAACCCTGTATACGAGACAGCAACAGAGACACTGATGTATAGAACAGTCTTTTGGACTCTGTGGGAGGGGGAGAGGGTGGGATGGTTTGGGAGAATGGCATTGAAACATGTATAGTATCATATATGAAATGAATCGCCAGTCCAGGTTCGATGCACGATACTAGATGCTTGGGGCTGGTGCACTGGGACGACCCAGAGGGATGGTAGGGGGAGCGAGGTGGGAGGAGGGTTCAGGATGGGGAATGCATGTATACCTGTGGTGGATTCATTTTGATATATGGCTAAACCAATACAATATTGTAAAGTTAAAAAATTAAATTAAATTAAATAAAGAAAAAGTATCGGGGGGGGGGGAATTAAAAGGTCAGGCTGACTCTTTTGTTAGGGGCTAATGCAGCTGGCAATTCTAAGTTTAATGCTATTTTATCATTGTGAAAACCCTAGGGCCCTTAAGAATTATGTTGAATTTTCTTTGTTTGTGTTCTATAAATGAAACAACAAAGCCTGGAAGACAGCACGTCTGTTTACAACATGATTTACTGAATTTTTAAACCCATTTCTGAGATTTGCCACTCAAAATAAAAAAGGTTCTTTTTAAAATATTACTGCTTATTAGCAATACATCTGGTCACCCAAGAACTCTAATGGAGATATATAAAAGATTAGTTTATTCATGCCTACTAACACAATACTCATTCTTAAGCCCAAGAATCAAGAAGTAATGTCAAGTCTTATTATCTAATAAATACATTTCATAAGACTGTAGCCATATAGATAGTGAGTGAGTCCTCTGATGGATCAAGTGAATTGAAAACCTTCTGGAAAGGACTCACCATTGTAGATGCCATGAAGAACATCTGTGATTCATTGGAAGAGATCCAAGTAGGATTAACAGGACTCCAGAAGTTGATTCCAGCCCTTATGGATGACTTAGAAGGGTCCAGGACTTTAGGTGGAGGAAGTAACTGCAGATATGGTGGAAATAGCAAAAAACCTAGAATTAGCAACAGAACCTGAAGATGTAACTGAATTGCTGCCATCTCATGATAAAACTTAGTGGATGAGGAGTTGCTTCAGATGGAGGAGCAAAGAAAGTGGATTCTTGAAACGGAATCCTGATGAAGATGTTGCAAAATTTGTTGAAAGGACAACAAAGGATGTAGAGTGTTACAAATACTAGGTCAATAAAGCAGTGGCAGAGTCTGAAAGGACAGACTCCACTTTTGAAAGATGTTCTGTCATGGGTAAAGTGCTATTAAAGCTGTATGGCATACCGCAGAGATACCATTCCAGGAAGGAAGCGTCAATCAATGCAGCAAACTTAATTTGTATCATTTTTAAATTTTTTCTATAGCTACCCCAGTGTTTAGTAGCAACCATACTGATCAATCTGGGCTTCCCCTAATAGCTCAGTCAGTAAAGAATCTGCCTGCAATGCACGAGACCTGGGTTCAATCCCTGGGTCAGGAAGGAGACCGGGTTCAGTCCATGGGTTGGGAAGATCCCCTGAAGAAGGGAATGGCAACCCACTCCAGTATTATTCCCTGGAGAATTCCACAGACAGTGGAGCCTGGTAAGCTACAGTCCATGGGATCACAGAGAGTTGGACACGACTGAGTGACTGACACTTTGACTTTCCATGATAAAATTTTATATATGCTCTGAAGCCTGTGATATCTATGTGATTGGTTTTAATGAGGTGCTCTAGAACTGAACCTGTGATAGATATCTAGAGGTATGTCTGTACATATCCATGCATATTGCTTCTACTTCTCTGGAGAACTTTACTAATACATATTTTGATACTGGAAGTGAGTATCACTGAGTCTGTGTAACCCACAAATCTGTGGTGCCTGTCTTATCACCTTATAAATCCAAGAAGCATGTTTATTGTACAGAACATGCTAGTGGCCTTTTGGAATAAAAATGTCCACTTTCTAGTGTGAACCTTTTTTTTTTAATTAAATTTATTTGTTTTAATTAGAGGCTAATTACTTTACAATATTGTATTGATTTTGCCATACATCAACATGAATCCGCCACAGGTGTACACGTGTTCCCAATCCTGAACCCCCCTCCCACCTCCCTCCTCATACCATCCCTCTGGGTCATCCCAGTGCACCAGCCCCAAGCTTCCTGCATCGAACCTGGACTGGCTATTCGTTTCTTATATGATATTATACATGTTTCAATGCCATTCTCCCAAATAATCTCCCCCCTCCCTCTCCTACAGAGTCCAAAAGACTGTTCCATACATCTTCGTTTGTTTTGCTGTCTCCCATACAGGGTTATCATTACCTTCTTTCTCAGTTCAGTTCAGTTTAGTCACTCAGTCGTGTCCAACTCTTTGCATCCCCATGAATCGCAGCACGCCAGGCCTCCCTGTCCATCACCAACTCCCAGAGTTCACTCAGACTCACGTCCATCAAGTCAGTGATGCCATCCAGCCATCTCATCCTCTGTTGTCCCCTTCTCCTCCTGCCCCCAATCCCTCCCAGCATCAGAGTCTTTTCCAATGAGTCAACTCTTCACATGAGGTGGCCAAGTACTGGAGTTTCAGCTTTAGCATCATTCCTTCCAAAGAAATCCCAGGGCTGATCTTTAGAATGGACTGGTTGGATCTCCTTGCAGTCCAAGGGACTCTCAAGAGTCTTCTCCAACACCACAGTTCAAAAGCATCAATTCTTTGGCACTCAGCCTTCTTCACAGTCCAACTCTCACATCCATACATGACCACTGGAAAAACCATAGCCTTGACTAGATGAACCTTTGTTGGCAAAGTAATGTCTCTGCTTTTGAATATGCTATCTAGGTTGGTCATAACTTTCTTTCCAAGGAGTGTCTTTTAATTTCATGGCTGCAGTCACCATCTGCAGTGATTTTGGAGCCCAGAAAAATAAAGTCTGACACTGTTTCCACTGTTTCCCCATCTATTTCCCATGAAGTGGTGGGACCAGATGCCATGATCTTAGTTTTCTGAATGTTGAGCTTTAAGCCAACTTTTTCACTCTCCACTTTCACTTTCAGCAAGAGGCTTTTGAGTTCCTCTTCATTTTCTGCCATAAGGGTGGTGTCATCTGCATATCTCAGGTTACTGATATTTCTCCCGGCAATCTTGATTCCAGTTTGTGTTTCTTCCAGTCCAGTGTTTCTCATGATGTACTCTGCATATAAGTTAAATATACAGGGTGACAATATACAGCCTTGACGTACTCCTTTTCCTATTGGAACCAGTCTGTTTTTCCATGTCCAGTTCTAACTGTTGCTTCCTGACCTGCATAGGGCATTCTTAATAATTCTATTATAAACATTGTTTTATTATAAAATCTAGATTTATTTTTAAAAATTAAGTAAAAATCATAGTATTTTAGAGATCTGTCATTTTAGTGACATAGAATTATTTGTTTATTTGGAGAACACATTGATTTTAGAAAGCTTTCAAATTACTTGGATTTACCATTTCCTTATAAATTAATACTCCAAAAATTTGTATGTACATTTTTGTGGAATCTACTTTAAAATATAAAAGGGGTGCTTTCTGATGATTATACCAAATGTAAATATTAGTTTACAAACAAGGTGATTCCAAAGTTGTTTAAAGTAGTCATAGTTTCTTCATGAGGAGACATGCCTTCAGTTTTACTTATTTTGTCAGTTTGGTAGTGAATACCTTGTAAGATCTACAGAAAAATGGTAGTTTTTATTCTGACCATTTTCAGAAGTATTATCCTTTTTGAAACTCACCTTTGTTTCAGTGAAAGATCCAAACTCTTTAGCATTCATGGCATGCAGATTGTCAGTGTTTTTAATCTTTCCTGACTTTCCAGCCTTGTGGATTTAAGTTTCAATCTCTCCTAGATGTGGTATGTTTTCTCTATACAGATTCTATGCCTGTCCTTCCTTGACTGTCATCTCCTCCCCTAGGCTTCTTGCTAATATGTGCTTGTGTTTCAAGATTCAGCTGATATCACTAAATCTGAAAAGACTTTTCCAGAAACTTCCTCCAAATCTAAATGCAACCCTGTCTACACTGGCAAAACATCTTCCTTAAATGAGAATCACACAATGGCAAAATTTCTTTATCCTTCACCTTTCCACCCAAGATCATGAGTTCATTGACATTCAGAACATTGTATTCATTTTTTATGTTTCAAGTGACTGATTTAGTGCTAAATACTTAGGATTCCATACATGTTTATTTAGAAAGATCCAAATTAATAAACAAAACAATTTGGCATAAAAATAATAAATTTCAAGAGTTACTGTGTACCCTGAAAAAAATAATTGAGATGAGTTATCTTTCATAACAGTTCACCGATAAGTATATATGTACATAGCTAGATTGGGTAGATAATATCTCAAGCATAAAGAAAAGGTCTAGTAATAAAAGTGACCTTCAAAGAAATTATTAAATAAAATTCTTAAAATAAGAATCATTAATTTCAAAAGTGATAACATATATAAAAAATGTTTCTATTTTTATACCATATAAAAATAAGATCATTACTCAGTTTAGTTGGTTATTAGAGTTTATTGAATTAGAAATTTAGAATTTAAGGAATAGTAAGAGTTCTTAAGGAGAGTTAATACAAAATAAACTAAGAATCACTATTTTAGAAGTTTTAAGATGGAAATAATTGCACCAATAATGTAACTGCTAATAACTTCACTAGTATGTTTAATTCAAAAATATATGATACAAGCAAAACTATTTTATTAGTATAGTTCTGATTTGCCTAATGCCTCATAATTTCTATTTGTGAAATGTAGTCTTCTATATTGTCTAGAGAAATATATTTTCCACTAACTGCCTCCACTATCCCATTACCCTTGTCATGATGTCAACATAAAGCTAAAATTCATCAGTCACTGTTGAACTATAGTATTATTCCCTTAATATAGTCTTATTAATATTCATGTCTTATCTCCTTGGTGTGTCTGAGTTTCTGAGTGAAAATAAAGTCGAATATTTTCCTTATGAAAATATTATGATGTGATTTATTATCTTTAAGTAGAAATTTCTACGACCAGAAGAATTTACAAACTAAAAAAATAGTTACATGTTGCCAATGGTGATGCCACCAGCCTAACACTGGGGAAAATTGTGTCAAATGACTTCATATCATCTATATTTTTATTACAATCTGTGACCTGGTCCTTGAATTTATCAGAGTAAAACACATTTCATATAAATATGAATGTCAAGTGACAAATTATACTCATTATCAGTATAATGAATGTATGTTTTCTTATGTTAATATATTTATGAAAAATGAAAATTTTAAAAGATTGACTAGAGAATGTGAGTAAAGGAATTTTGAGTGAATGTAATATTTAATAAAATATTTGGAAATACGATGCAGGCAACTTAATGAATGTGTATTTCTAACAGTGTAGGACCACATTCTATTTTACAAATACACATGCCAAAGGAAGTGAAATTCAGAAATTCCATTCGCTGAATTTACGAGTTTCTCTGGATGAAGTTTGGACAGTGAGTCTCCCTGTTCTTGTTTATAGCATCCAAAGCCCTTTTATGTTGATGAATTTATTCTTTTTTATATCTAAATGTTTAATTAGTTTAGATTTCAATATTTATTGAGTGGAAGCTAATTTTATCCCTTTTATATGCTCGGCTATTTAGAAAGAACACTCTCTCCTATGACAAACCATAGATATTGTAGTAAGGTCATCAGTGTCAGGATCAAATCAAACCCTCTCTGTTTCATTTAACAACTGTGTGGACTTCAGCAAAGAATTGAACACAGTTAATCTTCATTTATCTTGTAAGTAAGATGGGAATAGCATGCTTTGTGGAGAAGGAAATGGCAACCCACTCCAGTGTTCTTGCCTGGAGAATCCCAGGGGCAGCGGAGCCTGGTGGGCTGCTGTCTACGGGGTCGCACATAGTTGGACACGACTGAAGCAGCTTAGCAGCAGCAATAGTAACAACATGCTTTGTAAATGTAATGATAGAATACTTACAAACATATTTGGCACATAATAAATATTGGATGAATATCAGTTGTTATTATTATTGATATCGTTAATTCAGGCCAGTGAAAAAAATACTGAACCCCAGATTGAGACCTCTGTCAAATATATTTTGAATTTTGTTTATAAGTTAGTCATTAACAAAATATATGTAAATATATGCCATGAAATAAACAAAGTAAAACATACATATATACTACATATTTCATTTTCTGTTAAGACTTTCAAAATTCTTGGAGAAATTCTTCACTACTATTTTAAGCTGACTGTCTTTAAGGGTGGACTTCCCTGCTGGCTCAAATGGTAGAAAAATCTGCCTGCAATGTGGAAGACCTGGGTTTGATCCCTGGGTCAGAAAGATCCCCAGGAGAAGGGAAAAGCTAATGTGCTTACTTTGCTATATTGTAAAGTTATATCTTTGATTTATTCTTTCCAAAAGTCAAATTAGTAAACTTTTGTAAGAGTTATATAGCATTGTCATGGAATTTTTAGAAACCATGGAATCCATATACAGTACTGAAGAATTTAAAATCAAAGTATGATAAAGGGTTGATCTGGTTTATGTCTTTAAAGTTTTAAGGTACATTTACTGTCTACAACTTACTTTGCTATCAATGCTCTTTAAACACTGTCACAGAAAAATATTAAAATCTATGTTTAAGATTAATATAGAGCCAATCAAAGTTATTTTATTATCATTCACACAATGATTTCTCTCCTTTCCCTTGGCTATATGGTAAGATTTTAATTCTGGAATAAGTTATATTCTTAGCCATGTATATTCTTAAATCATTATCACCAAAAATTTAAATTGACTCTTTGGACCTGATATACAGAATGGGTTAGTATATGTAGCCTAAGGATTCAATGTGTGTGTGTGTGTGTGTGTGTGTGTGTGTTTTAAGTCCTTTTGAATATCCTTAGGTTTAACTGGGGATTCACTTGGTTTTGGAATTGTACAGCAAACCACAATTTCAGAGAAGCAGTACTTCTGGGAATGTGTGTAATGTTTTAAAAGTTCTGGTGGCTTGCTAGAGTGTTTTTTTCTGCTTTCCTTCACTTATTTTCTTCTTCATAGCCCTGAGAAAAACCTTGAGCACTAGATACTGCAATAAATTGCTATGTGTGTTATATTAGGAAAGAAAAAGAGCTCCAAAGCACAGAATAAGGGTATATGTCTATTCTGTGAGATGAGGAATGTCCTCCTTGAGGAAGTTTTGAAGGAATAAAGTGAATATTAATTACATGGGACCAGTTTTCCAGGGAGAAATAATAGCACATTTGAGGACTCCAGGAAAAAAACAATTTAAAATCCATTTACTTATCTATCTAGATGCTTCCCAGTGGCCCAGTGGGTAAAGAATCCACATGCAATGCTGGAGAAGTGGGTTTGATCCCTGGTTGGGACCATTTCCTTCTCCAGGGGATCTTGGAATCTCCAAGATCCCCTGGAGAAGGAAATGGCAACCCACCTCAGTATTCTTGCCCAGAGAATCCCATGGGCAGAGGAGCATACCAAAGAATTGGACACGACTGAAGTGACTGAGCATACATTCGAGTTAGATGCTTATCTGTCTGTGTGTCCTTCTCAGATTTCCTTGAGGTTACAGTGGTGATTAAACCCACAGATTAAAGCTAGACAACCTATGCCAACTCTGCAAGAAGATGCCCTAAAACCTGTGTTATGGTCCTAAGCCTATGTTACTATAAAAAGTTTTTGTCGAAATAATCTGACATATTTACTTGGAAGATATTTTTGCATTGCTATAGAATGTACCCCCGTCTCCGAATGGAAAAAGGAGATGTTTGCTTTCCTCTCACCTCAAGTTAAATGAGCCAGATTTGAAAGGGACTGCTTGGAGACCAGGACATGAACATTTGGAACATGCGTAACAAATAAGACAGGTTTTTTAATAATGAAAAAGGTATGGATCATTGGCTTGAAATGGCAGAGTAGTAAAGAAACTCCAAGTTATAGTAGCAGTTAAAACAGCTGTACTCTTACTTGTGGCAGCAATGGAAAATTACAGAAAAGATTGATGAGAATTTATCTGGTTCAAGTATGGGTCAGAATGTAGGGATAATGGCATCTATCTTTAAAAATTATACTAATTAAAAGAAACAAAAAACAAACTCTATGTGCGATGTGATTCCATTTACTTGAAATTCTAAAAATATATGTTATAGTAACAAAAAGCAGATTAGCAGTTATCACAAATTGGAGAGATTTGTGTGCAAATGAGCATGGAAAACATTTTTCAGGTGAGGGAAACTTTTATATCTTAACTGTGATTAGATAATTGCAGAAAATTACCCAAATTTATTAATCTGTACATATTAAAAGTAGTGAATTTATTTTATATAAATAATACTTTAAGAATGTTAGAGGGAAACTGAAGAAAAAATGGGCATATATATCACAAAATTAATTTCTTTACAGAACATCTGCATTGAAAGAGATGCAAAAAAATTCTTCAGGCTGGTAACAGTAATTACCAGAAGAAAGCTCAAATCTGAAAAAAGACAAACAAACAAACAGCAAGCAAGTCAGAAAGCATATTTACATATACATTAAAGTTTACTTGTTATAATCATAATTTATAACATGAGTTATATGGAAACTTACATTACCATATGTAAAATAGATAGCCAACAGGAATTTGCTGTATGGCTAAGAAACTCAAACAGGGACTCTGTATTAACCTAAAGGTGTGGGATGAGGAGGGAGATGAGAGGGAAATTCAAAAGGGAGGGAATATATGTATACCTATGGCTGATTCAGGGTGAGGTTTGACAGAAAACAACAAAATTACTTAAAGCAAAAAAATAAATAAATAAAAAAGAAAGCAAGTCAGAAAGCATATTTATATATATATACATTAGCGTTTACTTATTATAATCATAATTTAATGCAAAAGTAAAGAAATATTATTCTGAAGAATATATGGAAGTACAATATGACAAGAAAAGCACAAAATGAGAATCCTTGTCACTGACATAGACAGAAGACTTTTAATCATCTACAGGAAATTGAACAGATTTAAGGCCAGTTCCAGATTTTATATAAAAGCACAGTAATATCAGTATTTTGTGAGAGAAAAAATATTAAGGTTATTTTCTACTTGTACTCTTTGTGACCCCATGGACTGTAGCCTACCAGGCTCCACCATCCATGGGCTTTTCCAGACAAGAGTACTGGAGTGGTTTGCCATTTCCTTCTCCAGGGGATCTTCCTGACCCAGGGATTGAACCCGGGTGTCCCACATTGTAGGCAGACGCTTTACTGTCTGAGCCACCAGGGAAGTACTAAGAGAATTTTTGTCTTAATTCACCCCCTCCATAAAGCAGAGCATTTAAGTCCTGTTGATTTTTTTTTTTTTTTTAATGTACAAGCTTACTTGAAGTTGAGAAGGAGAAGTCAGAGCAATGTGTACTACAAAGTAGTAAAAGATGGCTATGTGAGCTGTGAAGAATTTTACTATGTTTAAGGTTCACAAGGAAACACCAGTCACTGGGGCAATGAATATACTTATGAAAGAACAGCTCTTCATCTGCTCAGCTATTTCTTGTCCTCCAGTTTCCATTTTCAAAGTAGACCTTAAAAGGAAGTGGACTCCCAGGTATTTCCACATTGGCTCATACCAACCTCAGTGACTGCTCAGGAATATAGGTAAGATTCTCCAGGAAACAGAGATGAGAATTTGATGAAGAGGATTCAGTAGGCTGTAACAACAGCTATGAAAGAGGAAGTAGAATGGTGGGTGATAACGGTTACAACAGAATGCTGAGTCCAGCCACACAGCCTTTATAGTCATCCACAAACTAGGCCAAAGGGTCAAGATTCTGTCTGTCCAGGATGAATATATAACCTTACTGGAGCCTTTATACTAAGGACAATACCTAGAAAAGTCACAGCTGTGTTCTCAGCAAGCAACATTTCCAGCCACTAAAGAAATAAGTTTCTTGTCTTTGGAGAGGATATATGAGTGACTCATTGCAGTGTCCACCATACACCTACTTTAATGTGCTTTTTATTCAAGTAGCAGAGATGTGGCCCCATCCAGTATGTGTGGCATGAAGGGTGTGCTCACCAGGGATTGGCCAGATGAGTAAGCTTAGCCAAGCTTAGACTCTGCCTACGCCCCTGAAATAAAAAGGTAGTTGCCAAACTAGAGTAGGTACATATAGTGTGTGTCCGGTCAGTCAACTCTTTATAGGTAGCAGTTATTACTCAGAGGATTCAGAGATACATATAACATTCTGTCAATTGAAGAAGGTTGAATGTGATTAGAGTTAAGTATAAGTGGGGCCGAATGTGAGATGTACTTAGTAAAGCAAGTGTTAGTTTATGTTGTGCTTGAGAAGCAACATTTGGACTTTATCCTAAGATAACTCAGGAAGCATTGTCATAATGACATGATCCTATGTGAATTTCATAAAGGTTATTTTTCTGAAGAATGGAGAAAATTAAGATTTAAAAATTAGAAAATCATTTGATCAAGAACTTTGCAAATAGTATGTTCAAAACACCAAAAAGCATATAAGTTGCCAAGCATAATTAGCACTCACAAGATGCAAATTTAACCAAAATGAGATATTATACATCCATCATGTAAAAAAAAAGACGTTTTCTTGGAAGCATAGAGTATTAGAAACTATCATTACTGTCATGATTTCAGATTGATAAACGAATGAGTCAATCCACTTCTGACATAAGATATACAAAAAAAAGGAGCAGAGACTGTGAGAAAGAGATCAAATTCACTTTTATATTTGTTGAGTTTTACATGTCTCCACATCCAAGTACAAGTGCCCAAGGGTTAAATAGACAGCGGTAATAATGTTAATATATGGGTAAGAACACTGGTTATAGGTGAGATTTACTATAAATTTTAGGGGGAGGGATAATAATAAGATCTTGGGAGGAATATCAATATTCAAGGACTGTGTAAAGGATGGTAGATCCATGAATGAAACTAAGGACAGATGGCCCTCCACAGATGTTTGAAGAGTACTTACTGCCACAGAAATTGACAGTAGGTATGGTTAAGTGAGAGAAATGATACATAGAAGTCAATAAATACAGAAAAGAGCATACTAAGAATAAGTCCTGAATGTTAGTGAGTGCTGCCTTACTACCTTCTTAAGGGCAAATGTAGGCTTATTGGTGAGGAAGAGAAGTGCATGTGAGTACATGTGCAAATATGAAACAGTGAGCATAGAGCATGCTCTGGAAAACATTTTCTGAATCATGGAATATAAGAGAGTCTATTCATTTTATATTTACTTTCTTGAATGTATGAATTTTCAGTAGAAACAACTACATTTGCATTGAACTCTTTATAGGCAAATTTAAAAGCCATACATAGTCAGAAACATTTTTTTGTATATTTAAAACCATTGCTGGAGGTCTTATTTTAGAAGTGTGTATCAACCAAAAGGTATTAATAACATACTCTCAGAGTCATTGTTCCCTTTGTTATCTATTAGACTCTCAACATTTTGCTGCACTTAATATGTTTTTACTTCATGTCAGCTATAGGGTTAAAATTTATCTAGCAGCTATGCAGATGAATTATGCCTGAACAAAAGAATAATAATAGTAATAAAATATAAGATGAAGAATGAAAGACATATCTAAATCCTGACCCTGAAGACAGAAGTACTTCTAAACTTTGAGTAACACTTGTATATTTTTTTAAGAAAAAACATTTTTAAATTCCATTATTGATTAATTATTTTAATAATAAAACTAAGTATAATGACTCTTATATTTCATCTCTCATTTGCCATTTTGTATCTATAACACATATAAATTCCCAAGTGGCTCAGTGGTAAAAGAATTTGCCTGAAGTGCAGGAGACACAGGTTCGATCCCTGGGTTGGGAAGATGCTCTGGAGAAGGAAGTGGCAACCCAGTCCAGTATTCTTGCCTGAGAAATCCCATGGACAGAGAAGCCTGGTGGACCACAATCCATGGGGTCACAAAAGAATTGAACATGACTGAAAGACTAAACAACAACAATTACATATATATATATATATATATATATATATGTATATACTCACACTGTTATATTATTATAATATATAGCATATATACATTAAATTGAAAGCAACCATGTTCCATACATCAATATTAATATAATGTGATAGATGATGCTTTACAGCCCTCAAACTGAATGTGATACTGACTACAGCAAATAAATTCTTCTTAGTGTGGTATGTTATAGTACCATTTGCAATTCTGCCTCACTGATTATTTAATTTTGTTCTTTCACAGTGTACAGTACGGTTGTGCTCACAGATGTATGCTTGTGGACTGAGTTCACTATTTCCCCTTCCACAGTAGTCCCTGACAATGAGAGTAGTACTTGGCACAAATAATGTATTAAATATAAAGGGAAACACATTGATGTAAAATGGTAGCTTTCTATTTTTTTAAGTATTCCTCTAGATAATCCAAAATTTATGTAATTATTGAAGAGATCCACAAAATTTTAAAATTCCATAAAGAACCTACACAATTGCCAAGGATATGTTCAGTGATGCTTCTTCTGGGTTCAGTAACCTAGAAATTACTAAACCTAGAAGTTACCTAGTTTGTGGAACCTAGCTGGACAGTCACTGGAGAAGTGAGATCTGGAACTGGACAGACCTTCAAATCCTGAAGATGCCACTCTCTGCTGATATGATTTTGAACAAAATGCTTAACCATTCTAAAATTTCTCTTGTGTGTGTGCAGTGGGTAAAAATAATAATATTACCAAAGAAGAGCAGAGAGCTCATGACACTTTCTCACAGTTATTAGCATTTTAAAATATTAGTTATTATATTATTAGGTTGTCTATATCCTCATCTTTGAGAGTAAATTAGAATGAAGATTAACCAGCAAAATTTTATCCAGTACTTAAGGTGCTAGAGGAAGCTACCTGGTTTAGAGACTTACTGGAATGTGGAAGTTTAAGGACTGTAGCATTCTAAACAGATTTAATTTAAAAGTTGACAATATATGGTATGGATTTTAATAGCTTGGTTACCTTTACTAAGAGTCCAGATAAAATGTTGCATAAAACAAGATAATTTTGATACCTTCAATCAATTTGAGTTCCCTCTTACCATGTTTTTTTCAATTTTTTTACTCCCCTACAATCTGACTCTTCAGCTTCAAAATGAGCCTGCATTAAACTTAAACTTTCCTGCATTCTACTTAAACTTTCCAACTAGTTATTATTGATTTCAGTCTTTCATTAAGCATTTATACAACAGACTGGTTCCAAATAGGAAAAGGAGTACATCAAGGATGTATATTGTCACCCTGCTTATTTAATTTGTATGCAGAATACATCATGAGAAATGCTGGGCTGGAAGAAGCACAAGCTGGAATCAAGACTGCTGGGAGAAATATCAATAACCTCAGATATGCAGATGACACCACCCTTATGGCAGAAAGTGAAGAGGAACTAAAAACCCTCTTGATGAAAGTGAAAGTGGAGAGTGAAAAAGTTGGCTTAAAGCTCAACATTCAGAAAACGAAGATCATGGCATCTGGTCCTATCACTTCATGGCAAATAGATGAGGAAACAGTGGAAAAAGTGTTAGACTTTATTTTTTTGGGCTCCAAAATCACTGCAGATGGTGACTGCAGCCATGAAATTAAAAGACGCCTACTCCTTGGAAGAAAGGTTATGACCAACCTAGATAGCATATTGAAAAGCAGAGACATTACTTTGCCAACAAAGAAAGCTGAAGAAAGCTTTCTGTGAAGAAAGCTGAGTGCCGAAGAATTGATGCTTTTGAACTGTGGAGTTGGAAAAGACTCTTGAGAGTCCCTTGAACTGCAAGGAGATCCAACCAATCTGAAGGAGATCAGCCCTGGGATTTCTTTGGAAGGAATGATGCTGAAGCTGAAACTCCAGTACTTTGGCCACCTCATGCGAAGAGTTGACTCATTGGAAAAGACTCTGATGCTGGGAGTGGTTGGGGGCAGGAGGAGAAGGGGACGACAGAGGATGAGATGTCTGGATGGCATCACTGACTCGATGGACGTGAGTCTGAGTGAACTCTGGGAGTTGGTGATGGACAGGGAGGCCTGGCATGCTGCAATTCATGGGGTCACAAAGAGTCGGACACAACTGAGTGACTGAACTGAACTGAACTGAATCCATCCTACCTACTCCCTAAATGTAGTGTGCCATGTACTCAGTATGTCAGACTCTTTGTGGTCCACCAGGCTCCTCTGTCCATGGGATTTTCCAGTCAAGAATACTGGAATGGTGGCCACTCCCTCCTCCAGGGGATCTTCCAACCCAGGGATCAAACATCTCCTGTTTCTCCTGCATTGCAAGTGGATTCTTTATCCACTGAACCATTGGGGAAGTCATGAATGTAGAGTTATTATAAAAGTGAATAATTATGTTTTTAAAATTTATATTAAATTATAAACAATCAAGCTGTTACCAAGGGTACAGTTGCTTTCTTAGAGTATTTTAATCTAATAAGATCTCTACTGGTGAAGTATACAAAGGGTATATTGGGACATGGGCCTTCTTGGGCCTTCAAAGAACATGATTCTTTAGAATCAACACAATTTCAGCCCTATTCAGTTATCTTTCAGGACCTAGACATTTCCTCATCTTTCTAAATGCCAGATTCATTCTCTCTCATATTCCTTCAAAGCACAGTAAAACACAGTGAAAGATCACAATCAGTATGAATTCTGAACCTAAAGATGGGAAATGTCACAAATTCATTTTATTTTTATTCCAATGTTCTTTCTTCAGCTTACCACAGCACCTTGAATATGTCAGGAAAAGTATTATAATATGAGAATATAAATTAACCAATTGTATAATCACACTATTAGAAATATTTATTTTAGGATATAAGAAAGGAGTTTTATAAATGACCGTGAATAGTCCTCAAATGAAGAAGTGTTCTTGAGTACATAATTACCTCTCAGGAGTACTATGAGAATTAATGAGTTAATATTTAAAAAGCAATTTAAAATATTTTGATGAGAAATGCCATTAAGTACTTTATAACCTCAACTTGTTAATTAAATTTTCTGAGAAATATCATTTTATTACTGTCAAATGCAAGTACAGGGTGTCCCCTTCAGTGTTACCTAAGAGTATAAAATTATAGCTTTTTCCCCTCAAATTACAAAAACTGTAGAGTGTTTTGTCAGTGTTAGGTATATGTAACCTTATGTGTTACACACCTAAGGTTAAAATTTTAAAGAAAGAGATCGCTATTTTTCCAGAAGAAAACAATTTTAGTCACTTTAAAACATAGACTTTAACCTGAATTGAGATTGTTAAATATAAAAATACATATAGTTTCTTGATAAAGTATTCAATAACTTACAAAACATCAATGAAGAAGTAATTTCTAGGCGGAAGCTAAATAAATGGCATATATTATCATATCAGATGTAGATAATGTACAAACATTAAATTTGTACAGTTAAAGAATGGTAGATATGGTAAGAAAGCAAGTAGTTATTTAAAATATCTGCAAATACAAAGATGTTTTCATATTAAAAAGATAAATGCAAAGCAGATAAACAGTTTTTGTTTGACATTATTAGCTCATTCATAGGGCACCTTTTAAGATGGTACAGGCAATACTCATCCCAATCTGTAAATCTGTAAAATGTTTAAAAGGGAAATAAAAAAGTACATCACTAGTACAAATGTTAATTTCCATAATTTATAGAACTCAGAACTTTAAGCAATAATAAAAGAAGTATTAAATATCTTGGTTTATGTCATCTGGTGACTTTCTTCTTTACATGACCTTTGTTAGTTCTCTCACTAAAAGGTACTTCAGATTCTCTATTTAAAAAGAAATCATCAAAACAACATTGCTAAGTTAAGGCTCTATCTAAAACTAATAGTAATTTTACTATTTATAAAACTGCAAAGTTTTCAACTAAGAATAACATTGAATATTACCTGAACTTCTAATCCACATCTTATTTCTACTAAGAAAGCAACTCTTCTTCTTTCTTTTTATTTATTTTTTTAAATTAACTTATTTACTTTAATTGGAGGCTAATTATTTTACAATATTGTAGTGGTTTTTGCCTTATATTGACATGAATCAGCCATAGGTGTACTTGTGGCCCCCATCTTGAACACCCCTCCCATCTCCCTCCCCATTCCATCCCTCAGGGTTGTCCCAGGGCACAGACTTTGAGTGCCCTGTTTCATGCATCAAACTTGGACTGGTGATTAGTTCACATATGGTATTATACACGTTTCATTGCTATTCTCTCAAATCATCCCACCCTCTCCTTCTCCCAAAGAGTCCAAAAGTCTATTCTTTTTATCTGTGTCTCTTTTGCTGTCTCACATATAGGGTCATTGTTAACATCTTTCTAAATTCCATATATATGAGTTAATATACTGTATTGGTGTTTTTCTTTCTGACTTACTTCACTTTGTATAATAGGCTCCAGTTTCATCCACCTCCTTAGAACTGATTCAAATGTGTTCTTTTTAATAACTGAGTACTATTCCATTATGTATATGTACCAGGGCTTTCTTATCCATTCATCTGCCAATGGACATCTAGATTGCTTCCTTGTCCTAGCTATGTAAACAGTGCTGCAGTGAACACTGGGGTACGTGTGTCTTTTTCAATTCTGGTTTCCTCGGTGTCTATGCCCAGCGGTGGGATTACTGGGTTGTATCAGTTCGGTTCAGTCACTCAGTCATGTCTAACTCTTTGCAACCCCATGAATCGCAGCACGCCAGGCCTCCCTGTCCATCACCAACTCCCAGAGTTTACACAAACTCGTGTCCACTGAGTCAGTGATGCCATCCAGCCATCTCATCCTCTGCCGTCCCCTTCTCCTCCTGCCCCCAATCCCTCCCAGCATCAGGGTCTTTTCCAATGAGTCAACTCTTTACACGGGTGGCCAAATTATTGGAGTTTCAGCTTCAGCATCAGTCTTTCCAAAGAACACCCAGGACTGATTCCTTTAGGATGGACTTGTTGCTATCTTGCATATGGGGTCATTGTTACCATCTTTCTAAATTCCATATATATGCATTAATATACAGTATTTATGTTTTTCTTTCTGACTTACTTCACTCTGCATAATAGGCTCCAGTTTCATCCACCTCATTAGAACTGACTCAAATGCATTCTTTTTAATAGCTGAGTCCATTGTGTATGTGTACCACAACTTTCTTACCATTCGTCTGCTGATGGACATCTAGGTTGCTTCCATGCACTAGTTATTGTAAACAGTGTTGCAATGAACATTGGAGTACACGTGTCTCTTTCAATTCTGGTTTCCTTCGTGTGTATGTCCAGCAGTGAGATTGCTGGTTCCTATGGCAGTTCCAATTTTTTAAGGAATCCCCATACTGTTCTCCATAGTGGCTGTACTAGTTTGCATTCCCACCAACAGTGTAAGAGGATTTCCTTTTCTCCACATCCACCTGCATTTATTGTTTGTAGACTTTTTGATAGCGGCCATTCTGACTGGCATGACATGGTAGCTCATTGTGATTTTGGTTTGCATTTCTCTGATAATGAGTGATGTTGAGCATCTTTTCCTGTGTTTGTTAGCCATCTGTATATCTTCTTTGGAGAAATGTCTGTTCTTTGGCCCATTTTTTGACTGGGTGGTTTATTTTTGTGATATTGAGCTGCATGAGCTGCTTTTATATTTTTGAGATTAATTTTTTGTCAGTTGCTTCATTTGCTATTATTTTCTCCCATTCTGAAGGCTGTCTTTCACCTTGCTTATAGTTTCCTTCATTGTGTAAAAGTTTTAAGTTTAATTAGGTTCCATTTGTTTATTTTGTTCTTATTTCCATTACTCTGGGAGGTGGGTCATAGAGGATCCTTCTGTGATTTATGTCAGAGAGTGTTTTGCCTATGTTTTCCTCTAGGGGTTTTATAGTTTACGGTCTTACATTTAGATCTTTAATCCATTTTGAGTTTATTTTTGTGAATGGTGTTAGAAAGTGTTCTAGTTTCATTCTTTTATAAGTGGTTGACCAGTTTTCCCCGCACCACTTGTTAAAGAGCTGGTCTTTTCTCCATTGTATATTTGTGCTTCCTTTGTCAAAGACAAGGTATCCATGGGTGTGCGGATTTATCTCTGGGCTTTCTATTTTGTTCCATTGATCTATATTTCTGTCTTTGTGCAGTACCATACTGTCTTGATGACTGTGGCTTTTTAGTACAGTCTGAAGTCAGGTAGGTTGATTCTTCCAGTTCCATTCTTCTTTCTGAAGACTGCTTTGGCTATTCGAAGTTTTTTGTATTTCCATACAAATTGTGAAATTATTTGTTCTAGTTCTGTGAAAAATACTGTTGGTACCTTGATAGGGATTGCATTGAATGTATAGATTGCTTTGGATAGTATACTTATTTTCACTACATTGATTCTTCTGATCCATGAACATGATATATTTCTCCATCTATTCGTGTCATCTTTGATTTCTTTCAACAATTTTTTATAGTTTTCTATATTTATGTCTTTTGTTTCTTTAGGTAGATTTATTCCTAAGTATTTTATTATTTTCATTGCAATGGTGAATGGGATTGTTTCCTTAATATTTCTTTCTGTTTTCTCATTGTTAGTGTATAGGAATGAAAGGGATTTCTCTGTGCTAATTTTTTATCCTGCCACTTTACTATATTCATTGATTAGCTCTAGTAATTTTCTGGTGGTGTCTTTAGGGTTTTCTTTGTAGAGAATCATGTCATCTGCAAACATTGAGAGTTTTGCCTCTTCTTTTCCAATCTGGATTCCTTTCGTTTCTTTTTCTTCTCTTATTGCTGTGGCTAAAACTTCCAAAATTATGTTGAATAGTAGTGGTGAGAGTACATTTCCTCTCTTATTTGAAGTATACATGATCAGAAAAGTGAGATATTACCCTAGTGGCATTATTAGGAGAGAAAATGCCTTCAAAAATACTGAACTAGTTCAAATATTAAAATTTTGACTTTATAGTAAGGTATGTGTTAATGGGTAACTTATTTATTTAAATCTTTGCCAAATATCAATTGAAACATTTAACCGTGCAAAATGAAACTAATGTGCTTCAACCATCATGCTATTCAATCACTGACAAATATTAATATTTACTTTTGATATACAGATATTTCTTGACTTTCAGTGGGGTTACATACTAATAAGCCCATCATAAATCAAAATTGTATAAAGTTTAAAATTCATTTAGAACACTGAACCTTCCAAACATCATAGATTAGCCTAGCCTGCCTTAAACATTCTGAGACACTTGTGTTAGTCTGTAGTTGGGCAAAAAATATAATGCAAAGCATATTTTATAATGAAATGTTGACTATCTCATGTAATTTATTGAATGCTGTACTAGAAGAAAAAAAAAGAAAATGATTGTGTGGGTAAAAGTGGTCATAGATTGTATAGGATTTGACCCTCACAACTGGTGGCTTATCAGGAGCTGTGACATTATGAGAGAGTATCTCTCCATGTGTCACTAGCCTGGGGGAAAGATCAAAATTAAAAATCTAAAGTATGGTTTCTACTTAATGCATATTGTTTTCACACCTTTGTAAAGTTGAAAAATTTATAAGTTGAACCATTATAAGTAAGAATCCTCTGTATAAAAGAATTGTACGCATAAGCTTTTATGTGCTGTGCTGTGCTTAGTGGCTCAGTCATGTCTGACTCTGCAACCCCATGGACTGTAGCCTGCTAGGCCTCTCTGTCTGTGGGGATTCTCCAGGCAAGAATACTGGAGTGGGTTGCCATGCCTGCCTCCAGGTGATCTTTCAACCCAGGGACTGAACCCAGGTCTCCCTGCAGGCAGATTCTTTACCATTTGAGCCACCAAGGAAGCCCAAGATTTTATATAGTTTTATGTTAAGTCTAGAAAAATGTGAAGATTTTCTTGTTGCCTCATGTCCTAGTAACAAAGCTCTAAAGTACTCCCCCCTTTTTTTTCTTAAATTATTCCATGCACTTACATCAGTATACTTTTGCAACAATTGGTATTTTAAGAGCATTTCAATGAATTTAAAAAAAAATTCACTAATTGACTATTATCTATAGTTATATGTTCTGGGTTATATTCTACTTTAGAGAATTTGAAACTTTAGAATCTGATTCAATGTACTAAAACAAAATATATCAGTAGTCATAATTTTTTTTTTCACAGCTCCACAATTTCTTTTTCTTTTTCAAGATAATCAGAAATCTCTCCTCTGGTACTCTGAAATTGTTGGGTCATGACCTGAGCCTGGGGCAAAGGCACCAGAGACAGTTCTTAAGGCAAATACTTTTTGGAAGATTCTGGAAAAGTAAGCCTCAGGGTAGATTCTACTGACAATTATCCTTGTTATAACAGATCACACAAAAAATATTTCTGTGCCTTGAAGGAAAATGTTCTCAAAGGAGATGGGCTTTGAACTGGATTCCATAAGGACGATAGAATTTAGTTAGATGGAAAATGATGTAGAAAACTAATACCAGTGAGGGAATAATAGAGATGTTAAAATAATTATATAAAGAAAGTATGGGAAACAATAAAATCATGTTAGAGAAGTAGCTTGGTATCTTTGATCTGTCAACAAATAAGTAACATATTTTAATATCCTCTGTAGATTGTTAAGGGCAATTTGTTCTATGTTCAAGTATGGCATTATCTTGTGGGTTAAAAATTACAAAACTTTAAATAATATAACATATTTGTTTTATAAAAAATGAAAGCTAAACCTGCACTTCTGTATGTTATTTGTTTCCTTGTAGCAAATCACCCCAAAATGTATTATCTTAACAATGAACAATTTATCTGTTTATGATTTATTGGTCAGCAATTTGAGCTAAATTCAGCTCAGTGCTTACTTATTTATTTATCTATCATAAATTTATCTATTTATTTATTTATTTTTCTACATGTTGAGCACTCTTCTAAAGCCTTTACAATGATTATAATCCTCCCATAAAACTCTATGTAGACATTTTTATTATTATCCTTATTTAGAGCAATGGAAACTGAAGCACACACCTAAAGGATATGCCCAAGTCATAAAAGAAGTAATTGATATAACCAGACTGCAATTATAGAAAAGTGGGATTTCATCTTCAGTAATAATTGATGATATAGGAACATGTGAAATGGTCCATAGAGAAAATTAAACAAGGGGCTCAGAACAGATCATGAAGAACACCAACATAGAAGTTATAGACAAATGAAGAAAAACCTTTCAACAGTGGTCATAAACCTGGCAGTGCAGCAGAAACCTGAGGCATTTTAATGAATAATACCTACAAACTGAGATGCAGTAAATATGGTGTGGGGCCTCAGAACCTGTATTTTCTTATCCAGAATTAGATAATTCTGAGGCATTCACTTTGCAAACATCCCTTAAGAACTTTGAGATACACATAGAAGTTGCATATGAATAGCCAGAAAGTTAGTAGATGATCTGTTAGCATTCAGGAAGTTAAGAGGAGATAATATTTCAGGTAAGATGTGTTAGGAGAGACCTGAATATTTTAAATTCTAATGAGAAGAAATCAGTAGAGAAAAAAAAAAATTGAAGATATAAGAGGGAGATTTGATAACTGTAGAATAAGTCCCTAAAGAGATAAGATATGTTAAAGTAGAGAGTGAGAGATTAATCTTTAACAGTAGAAGGGACAGATTTCCCCAATGTAAGCAATCAATTCTAAAAGAAACTGACCCTGAATATCCATGGGAAGGACTGTTGCAGAAGCTGAAGCTCCAATACTTTGGACACCTGATATGAAGAGCCAACTCACTTGGAAATACTCTGATACTGGGAAAGATTGAAGTCAGGAAGAGAAGGGGACAGCAGAGGATGAAATGTTTGGATGGTATCACTGACTCAATGGACATGAATTTGAGCAAACTGCAAGAAATTGTGAAGGACATGGAACCTTGCATGCTTCAGTCCTTGGGGTGCAAATTGTTGGACATAACGGAGCAACTAAAGTGAACTGAATTGAATTGAAGTAGATGAGAGATGTTCTTGAGTATAGAACTTTACAACTTTAAAAGTATGGTAAACAATTGCCCAAAGATACAAAGTGAAAAAGAAAGATTAGAAATCCTATTTTTAGTTAGAGAAGAATATAATTTTTTTCTATTGGTTAAAGGTTTTTCTTCCTTTTCCTACCACTTCTACCTATCTTTCTACTGGTCTGAGAATGTGTGATATCTGCCCATCATCAGCTCTCAGCAACCACTGTAGAAGACAGATGAATAAATCCAAGTTCATTGTTTCACCAGACATGGATAATGAAAAAGAAGTGAAACTCCCAGACAAAACTTGATCAGAATGGAAATATCAAGTCTAGGTTGCACAAGGAAGGGAGTTGTCATTAGGTCCCTGGATATTTGAGAATGTGGAGAGGTCAAATAACAGTTTAGAGCAAAGTATTTCAAGACAGAAGAGACCAGGTGTACATTCCAGTTTTGCCATGAAGTGGCTCAGTGACTTTGAGAACAATTTGTAACCACTGTCACTTCTCAGAGACTAAAAGTCTGCAACATAGGTTCTATAACAGAAAACTTCAATCAGTGAATATAATCAGTTATTCATTTGTTAATCAATCAAGGCTTTCTCTCCAAGTTTTGTCCTCCTCTCACCTGGCAATCTGAAGAGAACTAACAAAAGCTCTGTCACAGTGTTTTTACCATGATCCCTGGTGTGTTGTTTCTAACTTCTTTCTTTTACCTACTTTCTGTTTTCTAAAGTCTAAACACCTGCCACACAAATGTTGGTGGAATATTTATTTAAGTGGACACTTACAGATCTCAGTGGAATTTGAAGAAAAGGAATTACTTTCTCAGCCATTTTAATTGTAAAGCCTGATGTTGCTACTTATATCCTTGTGGATGTCTGTGTACCACACCTGCCTATGTATGATCACAATGGTGTGATCACTCACCTAGAGCCAGACATCCTGGAATGCAAAGTCAAGTGGGCCTTAGGAAGCATCACTATGAACAAAGCTAGTGGAGGTGATGGAGTTCCAGTTGAGCTATTTCAAATCCTAAAAAATGATGCTGTGAAAGTGCTGCAATATGCCAGCCCATTTGGAAAACTGAGCAGTGACCACAGGATGGGAAAAAGTCAGTTTTCATTTCAGTCCCTATGAAAGGCAATGGCAAAGAATGTTCAATCTACCACACAATAGCACTCATCTCACATGCGAGTAAAGTGGTGCTCAAAATTCTCCAAGCAAGGCTTCAACAGTACGTGAACTGTGAACTTCCAGATGTTCCAGCTGGATTTTAAAAAGGCAGAGGAACCAGCGATCAAACTGCCAACATCTGGTTGGATCATCGAAAAAGCAACACAGTTCCAAAAAACATCTACTTATGCTTTATTGACTATGCCAAAGCCTTTGACTGTGTGGATCACCACAAACCATGAAAAATTCTTCAAAAGATGGGAATACCAGACCACCTGACCTGCTTCCTGAGAAATCAGGTCAAGAATCAACAGTTATAACTGGACATGGAACAACAGACTGGTTCCAAATAGGAAAAGCAGTATATCAAGTCTGTGTATTGTCACCCTGCTTATTTAACTTATATGCAGAGCACATCATGAGAAATGCTGGATTGGATGAAGCACAAACTGGAATCAAGATTGCTGGGAGAAATATCAATAATCTCAGATATTCAGATGACACTACTCTTATGGCAGAAGGTGAGGAAGAACTAAAGAGCCTCTTGATGAAAGTGAGAGAAGAGAGTGAAAGAGCTGACATTTAGAAAACTAAGATCATGGTATCCAGCCCCCATCACTCCATGGCAAATAGATGGGAAAACAGTAAAAACAGTGACAGACTTTATTTTGGGGGGCTCCAAAATCACTGCAGATGGTGATTGCAGCCATGAAATAAAAAGAGACTTACTGCTTGGAAGAAAAGTTATGACCAACCTAGACAGCATGTTAAAAAGCAGAGACATTACTTTGCCAACAAAGGTTCATCTAGTCAAGGCTATGGTTTTTCCAGTAGTCATGTATAGATGTGAGAGCTGGACTATAAAGAAAACTGAGCACTGAAGAATTCATGCTTTTGAACTGTGGTGTTAGAGAATATTCTTGAGAGTCCTTTAGACAGCAAGGAGATCCAACCAATCCATCCTAAAGGAAATCAATCCTGAATATTCATTGGAAGGACTGATGCTGAAGCTGAAACTCCAGTACTTGCCCACCTGATGTGAAGAACTGACTCATTTGAAAAGAACCTGATGCTGGGAAAAATTGAAGGTGGGAGAAGGGAATAACAGAGCATGAGATGCTTGGATGGCATCACTGACTCAATGGACATGAGTTTGAAAAACTCCAGGAGTTGATGGACAGGGAGATGTGCTGCAGTCAATGGGGTTGCAGAGTTGGACACAACTGAGCGACTGAAGTGAACTGAACTGAGGGGTCTGTTTAGGCTAGGGTTTATGCTGTTCTTAGAACAAATAGATCAGAAATTCTCAGACAGTTGTTTGTTCTCTCAGAGCTCCTTGATGTTGTATAGTAGATCCTCAGAGAAGTGGCCTCATGCCTCCATAAGCTCCACATTAAATGCAGCCACAAAAAATTATTTTGTGCTTTCAATCAATCCATCACTTGAATCATTTCTTGCACTCAGCTCACTTTTAGTAGCACCACAATAGGCACTTTCAAAATTCTGTTCTTCTGTGCCCAATTGTGCATGCAAGTCCATGTTCTTCCTGGCAACACTACAAGATTTTTCAGTCATATTTTACTGAAATAATTTATTTCCATTAGTTGTCATCATGTAGCAAATTGAAGAAAGTTAGCAGTTAACAGACTATTTATAAACCAACAAATATGACTGCTTTAGTCACTTTTTTTTCTAAATATCATCCCTTTTGGGAGACCTGGGTTTGATCCCTGAGTTGGGAATATCACCTGGAAGAAGGCATATCAATCTACTCCAGTATTCTTGCCTGGAGAATCCCAATGGACACAGGAGTTGGAGGGCTACAGTCCACAGGGTCACAAAGAATCAGACACGACTGAATGACTAAGCACAGCACATCATACCTCTAGGTTGAGGGAAAGTGAAAATCACTTTTAAGCTCACCATAAACTCTGTTGTACTACTTTGGTTTTTCAAAACTTCACACTATTTTCTTCCAATGGTAGCCAAATTTTATATCTGGCCCAGGAATGGGGCAGTGGGCAAAGGATAGACAATATAACTCTGGTTAGAAATTCACTGCCAGAATTGACATCCTACCTAGTCTGCTGCTGCTGCTGCTGCTGCTGCTAAGTCGCTTCAGTCGTGTCTAACTCTGTGCGACCCCATAGACAGCAGCCCACCAGGCTCCCCCGTCCCTGGGATTCTCCAGGCAAGAACACTGGAGTGGGTTGCCATTTCCTTCTCCAATGCATGAAAGTGAAGAGTGAAAGTGAAGTCGCTCAGCCGTGTCCGACTAGTAGCGACCCCATGGACTACAGCCTACCAGGCTCCTCTGCCCATGGGATTTTCCAGGCAAGAGTACTGGAGTGGGGTGCCATTGCCTTCTCCGCCACCTAGTCTAGCAGTTTGCTATTCTCTGTGTTTGTACTCAGATATTTATACTGTGCGGAGAAGGCAATGGCAACCCACTCCAGCACTCTCGCCTGGAAAATCCCATGGAAACAGGAGCCTGGTAGGCTGCAGTCCATGGGGTCGAGAAGAGTCGGACACGACTGAGCGACTTCACTTTCACTCTTCACTTTCATGCATTGGAGAAGGAAATGGCAACCCACTCCAGTGTTCTTGCCTGGAGAATCCCAGGGGCGGCGGAGCCTGGTGGGCTGCCGTCTCTGGGGTCGCACAGAGTCAGACACGACTGAAGTGACTTAGCAGCAGCAGCATTTATACTGTGAGAAAGGCATAAATATTCTCTTGGAAAAAAAAGGAAAAAAAAAAAAGTAAGAAATGTTCCTACCTCAAGTTATTAACAGAAGTATATATTTCAAATCTTAAAAAGTTACACTAGTATGTGACCTTGTGATTAAAGTTTAAAGCCCTTAGAGTTTATTTGGTCTTCCCTGGTGGCTCAGATGGTAAAGAATCTGCCTGTAATGTGGGAGACCTCAGCTCAATCCCTGGGTTGGGAAGATCTGCTGGAGAAGGGAATGGCAACCCACTCCAGTATTCTTGCCTGGAGAATCCCCATAGACGGAGGAGACTGGCAGGCTACAGTCCATGGGGTCACAAAGAGTTGGACACAACTGAGCAACCAAGTACAGAGAGCCAAATAGAGTTTATTGACATAGAACTTGCTCAATAATCATAGCAGTATTAATATTATACTATTATAAAATCAGTCCATGGTTATTATATTTTTCATCAGAGAGTGAAAACAATGACCACAAATTTTAAAGACAAAAGCAGGCTCTGCACACTAGGAGAGTGTAGGAGACAAAGATAGGATTCAAAATAATTGAAAGGGTAACCATCTATCCCTTCATAAGCTGGCTTCTTGATACAATGACAATTTTCCTATGCTCAGTTGTTTGTTTGTTTTTTTTCCTTTTGAGGACCTAAGGTGTTGACTATCACTTTACTTTTTAATATTGATTTTTCATTCTTTCAGGGAGTATTGTTCTTTACCTGGATCACTACTGCTATACCCAAAACACTCACCAGTTTCTGTCTCTGAATAAAAGAAATAACTCACAGGAGATTTTATAAATTTTCCTTATTGTTAGCAACTACTGGGAAAATAGCTCATGCTCCAAAGTTCAAAACAACAAAATCTTAATTACTCTGCTCACTCCTAGGTCTATATTCATTTTTACCAGCTAGGTTCTTAGGAAAGACTATAACATACTGAACAAGTGAAAATGGAGAACACAGTTGACGTCAGGTTTCGGGATGTCTAAACATGAACAGAAGGGGTTCTTGTTGATGTTCAGTTGGTAAGTCATATCCGCCTCTTTGTGACCGCATGGACTGAAGCACTCCAGGCTCCTTTGTCCCTCACTATCTCCCAGAGTTTGCTCAGAGTTATGTCCAATTGAGTGGCTGATGCTATCTAACCATCTCGTCCTGTGCCACCTCCTTCTTTTGTCTTCAATTTTCCACAGAATCAGGATCGTTTCCAATGAGTGGCTCTTCTCATCAAGTGACCAAAGGATTGGAGCTTCAGCTTCAGCATCAGTCCTCCCAATGAATACTTAAGTGTTGATTTCCTTTAGGATTGACTGGTTTGATGTCCTTGCAGTCCAAGAGACTCTCGAGTCTTTGCAGCACACAACTTAAAAACATTAATTTTGTGCTCAATCTTCTCTATGGCTTATACATTTTATTGGGATTCTATGGTTTATTAATTTTATTGGGCCACTCTCAAAGTGGATGGTTGAATGTGAGGGCAATAAATAAATGTTTCCTACATTAGGAGATGGGCAAACTGTAGGATAGATAGTGTATGATAAACTTATACACATTTGATGATTGGGTGGATTATAGATAACTTAACTGAGTATCTCATATTATACAGTAGGTTAGCCAGGCTTGTTCACAGAGTAGTGGTAGACTTCTTAGAAACTTTTGAGGACTCTTAAGATTTAAGGTAGGAACTGGAACACTATCATTTGTCACATCATTATGGTAAAAGCAAGTTAAAAATGCAGCCTAGATGCTAGTGGTAGAAAGTAAAAGATAACAGCTTGTTTGAGGTGAGGAGCTACAAAGAAGTGTTTGATTAATGGGAAGGTGAAGAATTGGCAACAATCTGAAGTCAGTTTATCACAAATAGTCATGTAATTGTAATGCAATAATATCATTTAAAAATACTTAGAAAATAATCTCTATAGCTGCCAAATATGCTCTTGATTTTAGATAAATTGATTATAATATCATTAAGTATATATATATATATACAAAATTATATATATAATTGGGCTTCCCTGGTGGCTTAGAGGATAAAACATCTGCCCACAGTGCAGGAGACCTGGGTTCAATCCCTGGGTAGGGAAGATCCCCTGAAGAAGGAAATGGCAACCCACTCCAGTACTCTTGCCTGGAAAATCTCATGGATGGAGGAGCCTGGTAGGCTATAGTCCATGGGGTCGCAAAGAGTCGGATATGACTGAGCAACTTCACTTCACTTCACATATATTTATAATTAAGAGGATTATAATTTAAAATCATCCAGAAAACTTAAAGGGAGGATGTTAGCAGGGAAGTATAGAATTAGAGAGCTTTGATTGAGGATAGACCTTCTGGTACTTCAGTAGATGCAACTCATTAATTGAGTTTATTGTCCTTAGTAGGAGGAATAAAAAAAAAAAAAAGAATGCACAGGTAAAAATATATTAGAAGGATTGTGTATAAGTTGATAGTGATATTTTGCCTTAAGAAAAGAAACAGAAGTAGAAAGGTCCTATCTGGCAAGCTCAAAGAATGACTTTAGCAAAAATAATTCAGGAAAGATAATAACCAAATCCCTTTGAAAGATTTAAATAGACTTTAAAGACAGAGGAGCACAATCCACCCCTCCACAATTTTGCATCAAATTGTGTCAGGCAATATGCAGAGCATTGATAAGCAAATGAGTGAAAATAATAAGCAAATAATTTTTTTAAAATTTATTCTTCTAAAACAAGTCCAAACTATTCCAGACTTGAAATCACTCAAGTGTCTTTGTACTGATATACTGGTAAGTTTGAAAGTGAGTGGTTCTGAGGCAGCTGATAATAACCTGATCAGCAGAAAACCATGTCAGTCTGAAGAATGAGTAGGAGCATGGGTTGCCAGGGGAGGACACGAGTGAACTTTCTCTGTTGGTATGAAAGCTCTAAATCTTATTAAAGGCATGAACTACATGGCAAGTGAATATCTCAAACTTTAATAGTACACTGAAATTTTGTACATTACACTTAATGCATATAAATGCCTAAAATTAAATACTGTGTATTTCATTATTTTAAAACAAATAAGACATGGTAAAGAACCAAATAAAAGTCAATATTAAAATACTGTTCTTGAGTTAGTTGTCAAGTTTGGTATTCTGCATGGTATTGATAAATACTCTGCTGTATAAGTTTGAACAAATAATCACATTAACGATAATGAGATGCAAGTTTCTTATAGTTGGTGAAGACAACTGTAAACAACAACAAAAACGAAATGTTAAAACAAACTCTAGAATATTGGCTCAGAAATATGTGAATTCATGTGAATTCATTAAATATAAGTATTTAAATATATAGGTGAACTATAAATAAAAATATAAATATTGTTGTTGTTCAGTCACTAAGTTGCGTCTGACTCTTTGTTACCCCATGGGCTGCAGCATGCCAGGCTCCTCTGTGCTCCCCTGTCTCCTGCAGTTTGCTCAGCTTCATGTCCATTAAGTCGGTGATGCTATCTAACCATCTTGTACTCTGTCACCCCCTTCTCCTTTTGCTTTCAATCTTAATATAGATATCACCAAATTTAATTCCATATATAAATATATGTACCTATATAAGCATATGTCATATGCATATTTTAGAGATAGAGAGATTAGATAGATGGTTAATAGAAGATATGCATATGTTCCGTAATTACTCTGTATGCTGAAATAATTTAGAAGCAATGATACAAGTAGCAATGAATACACTAGCTTTGAGATTTTAATTATAATATTCTCGAGTATTAAGAATCGGTGTCCTTAATGATTTGGATGATTCCAGAGCTGGGGCATAGAAAACATAAGTTAGCAACATATTGCTATTGCAGAAACTGAGTAGGTGCTCAGAATAAGGCCGGGACAAAAAGTCAGGGAATCATCTCAAAGGGGCTCCCACTGGCTTTATATGGGTTAGGTAAGTATTAGAATAGTGGTAGTATATAACATACAGCTTGTAATGTTTAATTCTCTGGTTAGGGGATACGAAGCATTTTGCAGTGGCCCCTAGCAGTGACAGTAGTTGATATCACTGAACTATCAACAAGTCTTGTCTGACTCTTGCAATCCATGGACTGTAGCCTGCCAGGCTTCTCTGCCCATGGGATTTTCCAGGCAAGAATATTGTAGTGGGTTGCCTTTTCCTTCTCCTGGAGAACTTGCTGACCCAGGAATTGAACCCAGGTCTCCCACATTGCAGGCAGATACTTTACCAACAGCTATGCAGGAAGCCCAAAGAGGAGGTGCAGCACTTCCTTTTCTTTTCTTTTCTTTTTTTTTTGAGATAAACATCAAATACATTTGTTTCTTAACAGTTATCACCATGTGTGCTCAGTTGGTTCAGTCTCCTACCTCACTGAAACTAATTAGTTATGCATATTCAAATTTCAAACCAGCACTTACTTACATTGCATTATACAATTGTCTAATGCGTTTTTAAAATGAGTCTCATTATAAGAATAAAAGACTGAAAGTCACGTCCAAAGTTATTTTTCTTCTAGCAGCCTTACTAAAATTACAGAGAATGTTGAATAAGAAGGCTTTTGTTGAAGTCTAGGTCTGATACTTTAAAATGTCCTGTGATACTGAGAAAATCACTTAATCTCCAACCTTTATCTTAGCTTAAAAAATGTGGGCAATAAAAATAACAATCATAGCAACAATATCCTCACAGAGTTTTTGTCAGTATTGTTAAGAAGCTTTCCTTTCAGCCATGTGATCCTATTTCACTTCAGCCCTATTTCAAGGTCCAGTATGACATTGCCATTCAAGAAGATCTCACTCTTAATCTAGTGTTTTCAATAATATTATCATTGTCAGTATATCTTAGGGAAAATCCTTTGTTTTATTACAAATACTGCAAAGGGAGACACGGAACCCAAAGACAGTCATGTTCTAATTTTAATGTTTATTTCTTCAAATATTGTTTTCTATTTATGCTTCTGAGTGTATTACAGGTTTTTCATGAAAGAAGACTTGAATGGGAAAGGAAAATCTTCAAATATCTCTAAGAAAGTTTTAAACAAGAAAGCTAAAATACATTCAATATATCAAATATTTAAGTTAAGATATATAGTCATATTATATTTTATTGAAAAGATAAATAAGTGCAGACCCTACATATATATTCCATTAATGCTTCATGTCAAATACCTAAATAAAATATACTCCAATCAGTATGTTTGTCAACGAGACAATAAAATATATTCTGCCCTGTCTCCAGTCAAAAAAGATTTTGCAAATCAAGTTTGCATGCTGAAATGTAATTGTAATGCCCTAAGGTTATATTCCAGAACATTTTAAATGAATGCTCAGTATTTTCTCTGTATGATAATATAAACATGAATACATGAAAATATAAATTTCTCTTTCTGACTCCACATGTTAACAATGAATTCCAAATGTCCCTTAGGGTTATAAAAATGTTATTGCCTGAAACCAGAATTGAATTTGAGCTCTGGATAACTTTAATTAAATTTTTAAAAACTATATATTACATAAAATTTTAAATTGCACAAAGGTCTTTTTTATTTACAAATTGTTTTGTAGACTTATAAATATATTTAATTTAGTTTTTTATTTTCTCTTAGAGTGTAAATTTAAAGAACAAAGAAATTGGTGAAATAAGAACATAGTCAAGTTGCTTCATTCTCTCTAGAGAGGATATACTAAAGATCTAAAATCTTTATTCAAATTCAAAAAAACCAAAAAGCTCTGAAATCAAATTTTTCCCCCAAAGGTTTAAAGTAAACTCATTTGATGATGATATAATATTACTTATATCTATCTTACTTATCAGTCAGTTCAGTTCGGTCACTCAGTCGTGTCCAACTCTTTGCAACCCCATGGACAGCAGCATACCAGGCCTCCCTGTCCATCACCAACTCCCAGAGTTTACTCAAACTCATGTCCATTGAGTCAGTGATGCCATCCAACCATCTCATCCTCTGTCATCCCCTTCTCCTCCTGCCTTCAATCTTTCCCAGCATCAGGGTTTTTTCAAATGAGTCAGTTCTTCACATCAGGTGGCCAAAGTATTGGAGTTTCAGCTTGAACATGAATCCTTCCAATGAATATTCAGGACTGGTTTCCTTTAGGATGGACTGGTTGGATCTTCTTGCAGTCCAAGGGACTCTCAAGAGTCTTCACCAACACCACAGTTCAAAAACATCAATTCTTCAGTGCTCAGTTTTCTTTATAATCCAACTCTCACATTCATACATGACCACTGGAAAAACCATAGCCATGACTAGATGGACCTTTGTTGGCAAAGTAATGTCTCTGCTTTTTGATATGCTGTCTATGTAGGTTATATACAAAAAAGATCTTCACATCAAGATAATCACGATGGTGTGATCACTGACCTAGAGCCAGTCATCCTGGAATGTGAAGTCAAGTGGGCCTTAGAAAGCATCACTACGAACAAAGCTAGTGGAGGTGATGGAATTCGAGTGGAGCTATTTCAAATCCTGAAAGATGATGCTGTGAAAGTGCTGCACTCAGTATGCCAGCAAATTTGGAAAACTCAGCAGTGGCCACAGGACTGGAAAAGGTCAGTTTTCATTCCAATCCCAAAGAAAGGCAATGCCAAAGAATGCTCAAACTACCGCACAATTGCACTCATCTCACACGCTAGTAAAGTAATGCTCAAAATTCTCCAAGCCAGGCTTCAGCAATATGTGAACCGTGAACTTCCAGATGTTCAAACTGGTTTTAGAAAAGGCAGAGGAACCAGAGACAAAATTGCCAAAATGCACTGAATCATCAAAAAAGCAAGAGAGTTCCAGAAAAACATCTATGTCTGCTTTATTAACTATGCCAAAGCCTTTGACTGTGTGAATGACAATAAACAGTGGAAAATTCTGAAAGAGATGTGAATACCAGACCACCTGACCTGCCTCTTGAGAAATTTGTATGCAGGTGAGGAAGAAACAGTTAGAACTGGACATGAAACAACAGACTGGTTCCAAATAGGAAAAGGAGTACATCAAGGCTGTATATTGTCACCCTGCTTATTTAACTTCTATGCAGAGTACATCATGAGAAATGCTGGGCTGGAAGAAGCACAAGCTGGAATCAAGATTGCCGAGAGAAATATCAATAATCTCAGATATGCAGATGACACCCCCCTTATGGCAGAAAGTGAAGAGGAACTAAAAAGCCTCTTGATGAAAGTGAAAGAGGAGAGTGAAAAAGTTGGCTTAAAGCTCAACATTCAGAAAACGAAGATCATGGTATCGGGTCCCATCACTTCATGGGAAATAGATGAGGAAACAGTGGAAACAGTGTCAGACTTTATTTTGGGGGGCTCCAAAATCACTGCAGATAGTGACTGCAGCCATGTAATTCAGACGCTTACTCCTTGGAAGGAAAGTTATGTCCAACCTAGATAGCATATTGAAAAGCAGAGACATTACTTTGCCAACAAAGGTTTGTCTAGTTAAGGCTATGGTTTTTCCAGTAGTCATGTATGGATGTGAGAGTTGGGCTGTGAAGAAGGCTGAGCACTGAAGAATTGATGCTTTTGAACTGTGGTGTTGGAGAAGACTCTTGAAAGTCCCTTGGACTGCAAGGAGATCCAAGCAGTCCATTCTGAAGGAGATCAGCTCTGGGATTTCTTTGGAAGGAATGATGCTAAAGCTGAAACTCCAGTACTTTGGCTACCTCATGCGAATAGTTGACTCATTGGAAAAGACTCTAATGTTGGGAGGGGTTGGGGGCAGGAGGAGAAGGGGACGACAGAGGATGAGATGGTTGGATGGCATCACTGACTCGATGAAGGTGAGTCTGAGTGAACTCAGGGAGTTGTTGATGGACAGGGAGGCCTGGAGTGCTGTGATACATGGGGTCGCAAAGAGTTGGACACGACTGAGTGACTGAACTGAACTGATGTAGGTTATAACTTTTCTTCCAAGGAGTAAGCATCTTTTAAATTCATGGCTGCATTTACCATCTGCAGTGATTTTGGAGCCTCAGAAAGTAAAATCTGTCACTGTTTCCATTGTTTCCCTATCTATTTGCCATGAAGTGATGGGACCAGATGCCATGATCTGCCATGATCTTACAGACCCCAACACACTGATGACAACACAGTAATACTAAAATGTTGATTCTTGTACTTTATTCCACATATTTACAAAAGTTTTGTGGCACATCATTTAAGATTTATTTTGGCTTAATAGTGTGGATCTAGATTGCCTGTGTTTGAGTTTGAGCTCTGCTGTTTACCAGCTACAAGACCCTGGACAAATTGTAAATCTTGCAAGATTTTTAATTCCTTCATCTATTCATTGCAAGAAAATAACAGTAGCTGCCTCATGGCTTAACTGTGAAAAATACATGAGTTAACTTACTTAAAATAATTAATATTCAATGTTGCTGAAGTAGTTGGTACTCAATATGGCTAGAATTGGAAAATTCAGGGTTTTTTTTCTATAGAATAAAATGATCAGATTTCAGAATCAAAATTAAAAACCAATATATATGGATGCAACATGAGGTTTTTAAGAAGTAGGAACAATTCTCCTGAGATCAAGATAAAGATGATTTCAAATTGTCTCATTAGTAGAGCCACTTGATTTCAAAGAAAAGCATTCATTTCAATCTGCAAGTATGGTAGAGAGTTGCCATATTAAAAATGGAAATAATTCTGCCCTCAAATACATTTAAAGACATCACATGAAGAAATGGGATTCTTAACTTCAAAGGCACTGGATGATGCTTTCCAATGTTAAATAATTACTAAGACGCTTACAGCTTTTGCAAGTTTAGACTCACAGTTTTTGGTTCATTCCTCAAGGTGATTAAAGTAGTTTATGCAGTAGTTTATGCAATATATTATGAAAAAGTTTCAACTTCTATGGAATATCATATTTCCTAAAGACCAGTTTTTAAAAAGTAAAGCTTGAGAATTTTATGCACAGGCTTACAAATCATGCTTTTATCTGGAAAGTTATCACACAAAATATATCTGTTAGTATAGCAGTGTGGTGATATGGAACCAACAAATCTGTTGAATTATCAATTTTGAGATTTCAAATCAAAGACATAGTTAAGGTGATTTTTAAAAGAAAAATAATATAAAATATCTCTAAAGCATCTGTTCAGAGAAACAAAAGGAAGAAAAAATAGTTCATTACTTTTCACTTGATTGTGACTTATTTGTTTATTTAACAAGAGCCACCGGTGTTTTTTTTTACAAAATTGTAAGTTTATGAAACTGTCACCTATAAGTTTAAAAAAAAATAATTTAGATTTATCTCAAATCGATCATAAAGGAAATTCCGTCACTAAATGTGACACATGCTATGCTTTCATGAAATATTTTTGAAAGCATCTGTTCAAAAATTATCATCAGTTAAGTTGAAGGGATGACTTTTCTGAGCTTTTCCACATTCATTAAAACCTATGACATGCCAAGTTTTACTCTAATTCATTTTTTAAATTTTATTCATAATATTCTTGCATATTCTACAATAGATTTCTTTTCTGGAATTGTTAGATACAATTTCCCAAGTAATCCTTCTTTTTTAATTTTGAATCCTAAATGTTTTCTCTGTTTCCAAACCACATGTATTTCACATGTGATGCTTGAAGTTATCCCATTGGTTCTATCTTTCCCTCTTTCCATTACGGTGTTAATATAATCCTGTAATGCTAACATCTATTCCATATATTACTAACTTCTCTAATAAAATATTAATAGTTACATATTACTCTATACATTTACTTGCTTTTTAATGCTGCCTTTCAATTCATAAGTAAATTCTTTAAGCTACAAAAATATTGTATATTATTTTATTTCATCAGCTTTTCAGAGGTATACATTTCAATAACTTTATTAGATATGCAACAGTTCAGTCTATCCTTCATAAACTATGCAATTACCTAAGCTTCCATTTTTTCCAAAGTAGCTTTCAAAATGAAAGTCATTCTCTTTTATGGCATTAGGCCCACAAGTAGCAACAGATGTACTCACATGTAATGAAGCACAGGGCCCTGATTTGGCGTTGCTAGTCAAGAGTTCCCTCTTATAGGAGATGTCACTTTTTGTACTCAACAAGCTCTCCTGCTAAATTAATCTTTGGTTGGCATTTATATCTACTTCAAACTAGCTTGCCACTTCCTCAGTGTGGCACCATGACAACCTAACAGATGGGCCTAAGGACAAGCATGCCAGATGATCTGAATGACAACCAGGTTTAAGTATTATGGGACAGATTCCCATCCTCAAATATTGAAATAACGATCCACATCCAATATGTGAATATTTTAAAAAATGAGTATCTGTCACTTAAACCTTATATACTTTTTAAATAATTTTTTCAAGTATATGCCAAAATTGAAGATAAATCACACTAACACATATAGCTATGTGTGTTTCTGTCCAGATACCCGATTAATGAAATTGAGAACAGACTGGCTGTCCCAAAGCTTCTTAGAATTATAGTGGATAAGAAAGGCACCTTCCATTAGACAAAGTGTTGAGATATTGAAAGTCAGCTGCCTGGTTTATTTCTCAACTTATTCTCAACGTCTTTTCTCAGTTATAGGCTATCTTTCTGTCCTAATCCTTGGATACTGTGAGTCTTCTGGTTTCTGCTCTACCGTACTCTGTTACTAATTTTTCCTTATTCTTTCCACCTTTCTCTTCCATACTTCTATTTTCCAATGCAGGTTTTACTCCAATCTCTAAGAACCTCCACTCTTCTTTATCAGTCTGGTTGTGCCTATTTTAACTTATTGCAGTTATTGTTATTACTATTTATTAATATTGCATTGCAGCATCACCTTCCCCTTTGAGCCATGATGTGCTTAGCTATATGATCCAGTGTTTGGCCAGCATCCATTATTAATCATTTACTGCCTTTACTTCATCTTTATCTGCTTTTTCTTGTTTTGTACTTATTGTTTTCCTTCTGAGGAAACTTTAGGTTTATACATTTCTCATGATTAGGGACAATATTAACAGAAATATTTCCAAAATCTAAGTGGATTAATGTTTGAAAGACATATGGCTAAATGGGAGGGTGATCCTCTAAAATAATCATATTTTGCCCTGAAGGTTAGAAGGAATTAAGGATTCTATAATTTGGCTAGGTTTATCCAGTGTAGGTTAAAATATAAAATTAAGTAAATTAGAAAATTTGGAAGTAGAAACATTTCCTTTAAAACATTGTATTTGGATAGCCTGATATATGATAGAAATGCTTCATTGTCCTAAATGGATTTCCACCACATTTTCATAAAGCTTTATCATATAGTTAGAGAGGAGTTTCCAAAGTACTTTAGCATTTTACTTTCAAAAGTTAAGGTTACATGTTACTTTACAAGTATATAAGTAAAATTCAGAGGAGAGTTTAATTATTCTCCATGAGGTCACCCAAAGACCATCTTAAGAAGATCAATAATCCTTCTTTCTTCACACCTTCTGAACATTCTTTCCAGTGCACTTAGGCATACAGCTTATATGCCAAGAAAGATTTCCAAAGGTATGAATTAACCTTCATTACCTATATTAAGTCCCCAAATCACCTGAGAGTCTGGCATATGTACTTAATGCTTGATAAAACCCAATATTTTCCTCCAAAATTATTTAAAATAATTCTATGAAATGCCAATTAAATAATACAATAAGTGGCAATTTAAAGGATAGTGGGCATTTAGAACAAGAGAATTACTAACAGAATCTGCCAAATGAAGCCTAGCTATGTTGAACTCTGACTCCAGCTCTAGAAGTAATTCATTCTGGTAACCTCTGGGATCTTGAGTACTTCCATTTTTCCTTTTTGAATTTAAATAGTTTTTATAATAACTCATTGCATAACTTTTTTCTAAGTCTAACTTTGTTATACTGAGTCTTAGAAATACAATTTTACTTGAAGACCATGTTTAAATAAGACAGGAGAACATTGCCTACAGGGAGCTTCTGCCTGCTGGTACAGCTCAACTTTGTTACATAATTTTAGTGCTGAATTTAGTCATTAAATTTCAGGAACTAGACTTCATCTCTGCAGTCTCAGAATTTCTGCTATTCTAATGTCAAGGGATGATCAGAATCTGAAGTGGAATATTCATTCACATCATATATCAAAGAGACAGATATAAATTCTAACAAGGACTATGAATTACTATAATTTATACACATAAACATGATGATCAAGTGAACTGAATCCATGACTACAAATTTGAGGACTTTTTCTTTTGGGGCAACATCCACATGGAAAGTCTTATTGTAGTCAGAAGATTTATTAGTGAGCTGGAGACAGGAGCACAGTTTTCTGTGTTCTCTTAGATAATGATGAGTTAGGTACAGCCACAAAAGTGTAACTAGGAAGACATAAGAACACAAAGTTTATTATATTGACACATTCTATTGAGAGTATAGAGCTGCTAAATAGGAAAAGGAGTACGTCAAGGCTGTATATTGTCACCCTGCTTATTTAACTTCTATGCAGAGTACATCATGAGAAATGCTGGGCTGGAGGAAACACAAGCTGGAATCAAGATTGCCAGGAGAAATATCAATAACCTCAGGTATGCAGATGACACCACCCTTATGGCAGAAAGTGAAGAGGAACTCAAAAGCCTCTTGATGAAAGTGAAAGTGGAGAGTGAAAAAGTTGGCTTAAAGCTCAACATTCAGAAAACGAAGATCATGGTGTCCAATCCCATCACTTCATGGGAAATAGATGAGGAAACGGTGGAAACAGTGTCAGACTTTATTTTGGGGGGCTCCAAAATCACTGCAGATGGTGACTGCAGCCATGAAATTAAGACTCTTACTCATTGGAAGGAAAGTTATGACCAACCTAGATAGCATATTCAAAAGCAGAGACATTACTTTGCCAACAAAGGTTCATCTAGTCAAGGGTATGGTTTTTCCTGTGGTCATGTATGGATGTGAGAGTTGGGCTGTGAAGAAAGCTGAGCACCGAAGAATTGATTCTTTAGAACTGTGGTGTTGGAGAAGACTCTTGAGAGTCCCTTGGACTGCAAGCAGATCCAACCGGTCCATTCTGAAGATCAGCCCTGGGATTTCTTTGGAAGGAATGATGCTAAAGCTGAAACTCCAGTCCTTTGGCCACCTCATGCGAAGAGTTGACTCATTGGAAAAGACTCTGATGCTGGGAGGGATTGGGGGCAGGAGGAGAAGGGGACGACAGAGGATGAGATGTCTGGATGGCATCACTGACTCAATGGATGTGAATCTGGGTGAACTCCGGGAGTTGGTGATGGACAGGGAGGCCTGGCATGCTGCAATTCATGGGGTCACAGAGAGTCAGACATGACTGAGTGACTGCTGAACTGAACTGAACTGAAAGGTTCACATACACATATTTAGAGCACCATCCATCCTAGTAAGGTCTTTAAAGAACACAATAGTTTTTTTTACTTTTACATACCTACCTCATCTGTGCTAGCATTGCTCTGATGTACTAATTCTTTAGATATGTTAATAATTTTCTATACACTTCTACCACACTAGGTGTTGTCCTTTTCATCATAGGGGACTGGAATGCAAAAGTAGAAAGTGAAGAGATACCTGGAACAGGCTAGTTTGGCCTCATAGTACAAAATGAAGAAGGGCAAAGGCTAACAGAGTTTACCAAGAGAATTCACTGGTTATACCAAACACCATCTTCCGACAACACAAGAGAACACTCTACACGTGAACATCACCAGATGGCCAATACCAAAATCAGACTGATTGTATTCTTTGCAGCCAAAGATGGAGAAGCTCTATACAGTCAGCAGAAGTAAGACCAGGAGCTGACTGTGGCTCAGATCATGAATTCCTTATTGCCAAATTCAGACTTAAATTGAATAAAATAAGGAAAACCACTAGATCTTTCAGATATGACCTAAATCAAATCCCTTACGATTATACAGTAGAAGTGACAAATAGAGTCAAGGGATTAGATTTGATAGACAGAGTGCCTGAAGAACAATGGACAGAGGTTTGTGAGGCCATCCCCAAGAAAAAGAAATGCAAAAAGGCAAAATGGTTGTCAGAGAAGGCCTTACAAATAGCTGAGAAAAGAAGAGAAGTGAAAGGCAAAGAAGAAAAGGAAAGATATACCCATTTGAATGCAGAATTCCAAAGAATAGTAAGGAGAGATAAGAAAGCCTTCTTCAGTGATCAGTGCAAAGAAGTAGAGGAAAACAATAGAATGGGAAAGTCTAGAGATCCCTTCAAGAAAATTAGAGATACCAAGGGAACATTTCACGCAAAGATGGGCACAATGAAGGAGGAAATGGTATGGACTTAACAGAAGCAGAAGATATTAAGACGAGGTGTCAAGAATACACAGAAGGACTATACAAAAAAAAAATCTCAATGACCCAGATAATCATAATAGTGTGATCACTCACCTAGAGGCAGACATCCTGGAATGTGAAGTCAGGTGGGCCTTAGGAAGCATCACTATGAACAAAGCTAGTGGAGGTGATGGAATTCCAGTTGAGCTATTTCAAAATCCTAAAAGATGATGCTCTGTGAAAGCACTGCACTCAATATGCCAGCAAATTTGGAAAACTCAGCAGTGGCCACAGGACTTTGGGATTCATTCCAATTCCAAGAAAGGGAATACCAAAGAATATTGAAACTACCGCACAATTGCACCTTTCTCACACGCTAGCAAAAAGATGCTGAAAATTCTCCAAGCGAGGCTTCAACAGTATGTGAACTGAGAACTTCCATGTGTTTAAGCCTGATTTAGAAAAGACAGAGGAATCAGAGATCAAATTGCCAACATCTGTTGGATTATAGGACAAGGTAGAGAGTTCCAGAGAAACATTTACTTCTGCTTTAATGACTACGCCAAAGTGTTTGACTGTGTGGATCATGTAAACTGTGGAAAATTCTTAAAGAAATGGGAATAGCAGACCATCTTAGCCGCCTCCTGAGAAGTCTGATTATAGGTCAAGAAGCAACATCTAGAACCGGACATGGAAAAATGGACTGGATACAAATTGGGAAACAGTACATCAAGTATATTTTCACCCTGTTTATTTAACATATATGAAGAGTACATCATGTAAAATGCTGGGCTGGATGAAGCACAAGCTGGAGTCAAGATTGCCACGAGAAATATCAATAACATCAGATATGCAGATGACACCAGCCTTATGGCAGAAAGCAAAGAGGAACTGAAGAACCTTTTGATGAAAGTGAAAGAGGAGAGTGAAAAAACTGGCTTAAAACTCAACATTCAAAAAATTAAGATCGTGGCATCTGGTACCATGGCTTCAGGGCAAATAGATGGGGAAACAATTGAACAGTGACAGACGTTATTTTCTTGAGTTCCAAAATTACCTCAGATAGTGACTGAAGCCATGAAATTAAAAGACACTTGCTCCTTGGAAGAAAAGCTCTGACCAAACAAGGGAGCATATTAAAAAGCAGAGAAAATATTTTGCCAACAAAGTTTCATCTATTCAAAGCTATGATTTTTTCCAACAGTCATGTATGGGTGTGAGATTTGGACCATAAAGAAGGCTGAACACTGAAGAATTGATGCTTTTGAACTGTGGTGTTGGAGAAGACTCTTGAGATTCCCTTGTATGGCACGGAGATCTAACCAGTCAATCCTAAAGGACATCCTTCCTGAATATTCATTGGAAGGACTAATGCTGAAGCTGAAGCTCCAATAATTTGGCCTCCTGATGGAAAGAACTGACTCATTGGAAACGACCCTGATGCTGTGAAAGACTGAAGGCAGGAGAAGAGGATGACAGAGGATGAGGTGGTTGGATGGCATCACCAACTCAATAGATATGAGTTTGAGCAAGCTCCTGGAGTTGGTCATGGACAGGGAAGTCTGATGTGCTGCACTCCATGGAGTCACAAAAGTTTGGACATGACTGAGCAACTGAAATGAACTGAACCCCTAGGTGAGGGACATATCTGTCTTTAAATAGCACATATTTTTCTGTCTCAAAAAATCATCAACCTCTCCAAGTTTGGACTGGAGATATGTACCAAGAAAAATAACTTCAGTTTAGTTCAGTTCAGTTCAGTCGCTCAGTCATGTCCGACTCTTTGCGATTCCATGAATTGCAGCACGCCAGGCCTCCCTGTCCATCACCAACTCCCGGAGTTTACTCAAACTCACATCCATTGAGTCGGTGATGACATCCAGCCATCTCATTCTCTGTTGTCCCCTTCTCCTACTCCCAATCCCTCCCAGCATCAGAGTCTTTTCCTATGAGTCAACTCTTCGCATGAGGTGGCCAAAGTACTGGAGTTTCAACTTTAGTATCATTCTTTCCAAAGAACACCCAGGACAGATCTTTAGAATGGACTGGTTGGATCTGCTTGCAGTCCAAGGGACTCTCAAGAGTCTTCTCCAACACCACAGTTCAAAAGCATCAATTCTTCTGCACTCAGCTTTCTTCACAGTCCAACTCTCACATCCATACATGACTACTGGAAAAACCATAGCCTTGACTAGATGGACCTTTGTTGGCAAAGTAATGTCTCTGCTTTTGAATATGCTATCCAAGTTGGTCATCACTTTCCTTCAACTTAGCAATGTGGAAATATATATATCTTTTCATGTGTGTAACTTTAAGTACTTTGCCACCTGACTGAGGCTGAACTTTCTGCCTAAATTTTTAGTTCAGTTCTCCCTCAGATTTTCTGAAATATAGTAAGTCATTGAAGCTTTTTAACTATGCTAAGTTTTATGTTCTCTGACTAGCTCACTGCAGGAGACTAATAGCCTGGTCAAAACCCTGCAGCTCGAAAAAATAAAAATTTGAAAGTTGGGTTAAATATCCTCTTTGTTTTGTCTTCTAGTCTGAGTCTCAGATTAATCCACTGAGACAGAGATAGTTCAGCCTTCTTACCATATGTTGATCATAAATTCATCTTTTATAGCCTATTCTTCCTTTATCAGCACCCTGTGTACCTTCCTGTATCTTAGTAGGGGCAGACACATGAAACACCTATAGTTTTGGTTTCTAAAGAATTTCTAAAAATACATTTACTGGCTTTCACTTCTAGTACCTATGGCTAAACATTAACATGATTTTAATTCATTCTGTCAGCTTTGATCACCCTATCTTTTTTGATCAAGGAAAATCCCTTTATTTTATTGATATTACTGAATCAGATAGTATTACCTCTTAGCCAAATGAAGCATTTGTACACACAATTTCATCTCTGACTCACCTTTTTAAAAAAACTTAGTGCTTTACAGGTCTGAGGATATCTTCAACATCAACAATTTCTATATACTTTGTAACTATCTTCTCTGTTCTACAGGCTGAGAATGCTATGCCTAGAAATTATCTTCCACTGTGAAGAAATTTCTATCCATCTATTTGTTTCTTTGACCTGACTATTCTCTAGATTTTTCTTTATGGACTAAAAAGGAGATAGTTCCCTTGAAATTCATATATTTGGTTGGCATTTGTCTCCTTCCTCACCTGTGTAAAGAAACGTTAGGAAATCTAGATAAAAGATAAAAATCCTGCACACAGATACACATTATCTGAGTAATTCCTCACCCAGTGGGGAAAAGGACACAATCAAAGTTTTAGGATATTACTCCACACTGTATTTTCTACAGTAAGGATAATAACACCTGTCTGCAGCCATCTCACTGAGTAGCTGCCAAGGGAACAATAATTTTAAGAAACATGTAAAGGCCTTTGAAATTCTTAAAAGGAGAAAAACTCGAGATAAAGATAAATTCCAGGGAAAAGTTTATCTTACAGGCAATGCAGCAATGGAAATGATTCTTTTATCTTTATCTTTTCTGTATTCAATCCTGTAGTTTTTCCAGTAGAGTATATTTTTTCCCCCTTACCTTCTCAAAAAAGAAAATATATACAAACAAAAGCAATGAACAAAACTATGTACAGACACACATATACAAATACATTCTTAGAGCAAATTCTGATTGCTTCATTCATGTGTTCTTATTAAGAAGTGGTTAGATCTCCACTTGAAAAAGCAACTGATGTGTTCAAGGTGCAGGTCATATGAAACCGATATTTAAATATTTATGTATTTATTTATTTGGCTGTGTTAGGTATTGGTTGTGGCATGTGATATCTTTTATTGTGGGGCTTGGGCTCAGTAGTTGCAGCATGCAGGCTTAGTTGCTCTGTAATCTGTTTGATCTTAGTTTCCTAAGGGGTTGAACCCACCTCTTCCACTTTGCAAGACAGATACTTAACCACTGGAGCACTAGGGAAGTTCTGAAACAGATACTGATATCAAAACTTGCTAACCTCCTTTTTTTTCAAAATTCTGAAAAGCATAATTACACCAAATATGGTAATTTATGAGCAGATTTGTGATTTCTGGCTAGGAAAGTAAGACTTGAGATTCTACTGTTATTAGTGATACTAGAGGGAATTTCTTCCTCACTTGAAATCCAATAGCACCCTACTTGTAATTCTTTATTATTTTCCTCTCTTTTACGAGAATTCACCAATCTGATTTTCCTTGTTAGACTATGCACTCCATGATTATATACAGTCCACACCTAATGCCAAGTGGTATCCCCCTCAGTGCCTTACATTTAGAGTAAGCTCAATAAATATTTGTTGTATAAGTGTCTAAGAAGCATTAAGCAAGGATCATCTCTGGCTTGGGACAAAACAAAACATAATAGCATGAGAATGGATCATACAACTGCTATGCCAATCTTTACCAGAGTGAAAGTGAATAGGCTCATGTTTTACTAGACAGGTTTCCAATAAATAGTATATAGAAACATTTTATGTAAGGTTAGAAAAATCCAGCTCTTACTCAACTCAGGCTTGACCGCTTGCTGCTTGAAAGCCAGTACTGGAGGCTAGTGGTGGTTGAAAGAAAAGTTGCTTTAATCTGAAAGCTGGCAACCTGAAAGGGAGGTAGACATGTGTCCCTCAAACTAACTCTGAAGATTCTGCTCAGGCATGACAATTTTGAAAAGGAGAAAGAAGGGGGAAGACACTCAGCAAGTCTTTGAGGTAGGAGGATAGATTCTGCATCATTCTCCATTGCTGCAGACTGGCTATTTCTTCAGATGTTATCTTGCCTGCATGATCTGCCTGCAGGAGTGCTAAGAGGTCTGCTGAATTTTCTACCCCAGTCATTCTTTAACTACTTAATTCTTCAGTCTTACTCCTTTTGATCTAGGAAAAGAATCAACAGTTTAAGGAAGGCTTGATGTGCATTCAGGAGAGCATAAGTCAGAAGTTAGGTTAAATTGCCGAGTCATCTCATTCCTATAAGTTTGGAGAGGAACAGAAATGGGCAAACAGAAATGGGGCAAAGGAGCTGCTTACAAATCCCCACTTGTCAGACATCATTCCATTTCTATGGAATTAGGGGCAAATGTCCATCTTCTGTAGCATCATGCTGACCTAGGGAACTATATTCTTAGAGTGGATGAGGTTGACATGGGTCTGTAGCATGTCTTTGGTGACAGTTTTAGTGGTCTGCTTACATATATGGGCAAACAAGCTACAGTTATTTTGAAGCCCACAAAGATATAGATTATTATGGGCAATAGTGTTAATCCCATTCATTTCTAGCTATTGTGCTAGTTATAGATGCTGTATTGCTCAAGATGGAGCAGTTGGTGTCAGGGCTGTAGTCTGGTCACTATGCAGTTAGCTTTTACTCTCTTGGCAGTGATAGCATCTGTAAACCAGCTCAGGAATGTGGATCAGATACTGAGTCTATGACTCTAGTGTCTTAGTCATTAACTGTTTGAGCCTGCTCTTTTGTGACTCAAGCAGGCCTGGGAAATTTTAACTTTCCTACAAACAAGAGGCAGGGGACACAGAGAGCCTTTGTACTTGGAGGGGGCCTGCAGAGTTCTCCTCGTTTCCATGGCCAGCCAGATAGCTCTTATCTTTTCAAAACTGCATCATAATCTAAATCTCTACCAGTCTTATGGCTGTCCCATGTCTTGATATTGTACCCTAATAATAAGGAACAGGAAGCTGGATATGGGTTTACAATAACTGTTTGGAAGGCATGCCACAGTGAAATAGCAAGCAATAAAATAGAACACCAGTATTAAAGACTTAGGCTAATGTCTCTTACATGTAGGTCAATTAAAGAAGTAATTTATGTATATTTTCAAAATTTGATTCTTTCTTGGTAACTACTAAGTCTTGGTAAAAGTCCCTTGGGTTTTTGAAGTGAGTTTACCAAGGATAGGTGGGAATAAAAGAAACTTGGAACTTTGGCAATATTTGAGTTTCTGAAGATTTCTGAGACTTCTTACACTGGTCTTTAGAGGTACATGCTGTGATCCAAACTTTTGCTGCCCTGGTTGGCTGCATTAGACAGGGATGGTGTGTAGTAAGCACTGACTGAAATTAACCCAGGGATATTTAGATAAGCCTCTAATATTGTGTTTCTGGACATGGGAGATTCAACTGAACCTTGAAAACTATATATATATATATATATATATATATATATATATATGTATGTATATAATTTGAAATGGTGATCAACTGTCTTTTCCTAGTATCACTTCAAGGAATATTACTCTTGGAGCAATTCTTTTTTGCTTATTAGTGAAAAATGGACTTCCTTGAAAGAATGTTCTATATCTATTACTTAGTCAGTAATAACAAAGGAAGTCTTATACATGATTAATGGGAAATTTTCCCAGAGAAATTGTCAGAAGATTGGGACCTGGAGAATAAAGATGAAGTGGTCTCAGACTTAAAAGAGGATCAGCCTTGCTTATGGTTTGGTTTTATGAAGAATTAAAATATGCCAGGTAAGAGGAGAAGATGCTAAGGAATGAAAGGAGAAGACCAAAAAAGATAGAGTTGATTTACCCCTCTGGAAAAAAGCAATTAGACAAACTGGGAAGGAAGTAGTGGGAGTGTTCTCTGAAAGGGTGATCAGTTTTCATAAAATGATTATGTTGCAGGAAGGGGGACTCCTTCCAGGGCCCAATGGTGGCCTCTTATTTAACACTTGAAAATGAATTATCCAAGGATACATACGTATTGACAAAGCAAAAGACTATTAGGAAGGGGTGCCCAGGTGGAGAGCAAGAGAGTAAGGGAACCCAGGAGAAAACTCTGCCACATGGCTAACAGTCTCAGGCTTTATGGTAAAGGAGTTGGTTTCCAGTTTGTCTCTGGCCAATCATTCTGACTCAGGGTCCTCCCTGGTGGCACAGGTGTCTCTCAGACAAGATAAATTTCAGCGGCAGGCTTTTTGGGAGATTGATAGGTCATATTGTCTCCTCCCTCCTCCCAAATTCTCCTGGAAAAAGTAATCAGTGCTGACAGTAAACAAGAAAAGCAAATCAGGCAGGGCAAGATAGAGAAGAAATTGGGATTTCCTGAAAACTGTATAGAATATATCCCCCTCACATTATGGCATGTTGAACTCTATTATCACAGGTCACAGTCACCAAAATACATGTCCTAGTTGGGAAGTTTCTGTGTCTGTGTGCTCAGTCGCTCAGTCACGTCTGACTCTTTGCAACCCCATGGATTGTAGCCTGCCAGGGCTCCTCTGTTCATGGAATTTCCCAGGCAAGAATACTTGAGTGGGTTGCCATTTCCTTCTCTAGGGGGTCTTCCCTACCCAAGGATCAAACCCATGTCTCTTGATTCTCCTGCATTGACAGGTGGATTCTTTACAACTGTGCCACCTGGGAAGCCCTATTTGGGAAGTTTGAAATTCCAAAAATAGAATTCAGGGCTTTTTAAGCTCAGTTGGATTCTCCATGTCAATGGCTTTGCCTCAGGGTCTCTCACACTTGCCAATCCTGGATCAAAAGATCAAGGGGAAGAAAGGGAGGTGTATTAGAGAAGGGAATGTTTCACTGACCTTGATATCCTTAAGTAAAATGAGAGAAGAATACATACGAGTAAAAATAAAAGTGCTCTAACTTGGAACATGTGTTAGTTGCAAGTGATATAATTTTCCTTGATTCTGAAGGAATCTATTTAACATTGTGTGCTTAACAATTTTTTTTCTTTAAAGGCAAAATATGTTTTCCTTAGATAAACCTGTGAAACTCTAAATTCGTTCACAAAATCCAGTATTAGATTGCAGAGTTTAAGATGTAATTGTCAATTTGGGAAAGTTACTTCTGAACTTTACTTAACTGGAAAAAGAAAATTCCATTGTTAAAGTTATGAACTTTCTTGCCCATGATTACATGAACTATGCATGTACTTGATTCAAGTGTCTCCTGTTCAGAATCTTCACGGTCTCCTTAACTGTTTGTGCACACTTGTAATTTCTCTCTTTCCTCCCTGGGATGAGATGAAGTTATGTCTTGACCAGTAAAAAATTTAACACACTAATATGATTATTATAATGAGTGGATTATTTTACTGGAGCAAAGTTGGACTTTAAATAATTACATGAATTTTTTCTTGATTAAATATTTTTATTTGTCAATTTTCTCAATTCCCTTTTGCATTTCACACATAATTTCTTGATGTTTCAGTTGATTGACTGTTAGTAGTATTATTATTATGGTTGGTTTTGTATTTCAGGAGTAATTTCCCCTATCTTTCAAGAGGGATTTTTTTGTTAATATATTTAAAAAGCAGAATTTCTTGATTTGTAGAGTTCGAAGTCAACCAGAGATTAAAAAAGCAAGAATGTTAAACACAGAACTGCTGTCTCTTAGTGGTTGAGTAAATGCGTTTATGCATCTTTAGAATTTTACTGGCTGGCTCAAGCAGTAAATGTTAAGTGACTAAACACTTCTTCCTTCATTTAGAAATAATAACCTTAATAATATTTTTTAATTGGAAATAAAAGATGAAAATAGTGCAAAGCATTTTTAACCAAGGAAATCTTTGTTTTCTTTGTCTCTAGGATTTTCCTACCTGAATATTGCAATTAAAATAACAATTTTTATGTTTGATGACTTTGCATTTGTGTGTTTATTTGTGCATGGAGGGGACTACAATTTAGTGTAAGTAAATATATATATATATACATATATAGAGATATATACATAAATATATATATATACACATATATATACATATATACATAAATATATATACACATATATATACATAAATATATATATAGATATATACATAAATATATATATATAAAAATATATATCTGCTGCTGCTGCTAAGTCGCTTCAGTCGTGTTCGACTCTGTGCGACCCCATAGACGGCATCCCACCAGGCTCCTCTGTCTCTGGGATTCTCCAGGCAAGAATACTGAAGTGGGTTGCCATTTCCTTCTCCAATGCACAAAAGTGAAAAGGGAAAGTGAAGTCGCTCAGTCGTGCCTGACTCTTAGCGACCCCATGGAATGCAGCCTACCAGGCTCCTCTGTCCATGAGATTTTCTAGGCAAGAGTACTGGAGTGGGGTGCCGTTGCCTTCTCCAAATATACATATACATATATATGAGAGGGTAACAGGCAGGAAGGCCAGGGGTCTCCAAATAGAGGAAATAGCCTGCAAGTGTCAGACATTTTTATCTCTCTTAAGCGGCAGGAAGAAACAAACTAGCAATATTTTTTCCTTCTCTATACAAATTTAAAGAGAGGTTTCTCTTAAAATATTGTGTTGCCATAATGACACCCGGCTTCGCCTGAAGTTAGCTATTCTCGAGTCTAGAGATAACCAATGCCTTTTTCTTATGAAAATGTTTGTCTTAAGCTATGCTAATGTACTATGCCTTTACCCCAAAACTCTGTCTCCAAGTCGGTTCCGCCTCTTGGCCCAGAACCTACTTGACAAACCAGTATGGATATTGTTCCCCTAATCTATGTAAATGAAACTATTTGTATGGTGGTCTGCCCTTCTTCAAGATTCAAGTTAATCATTTTATGGCCCATCTGAATTTTAAGACATTCCTTTCTTTCATCAACAGACTGCTAGTGACTATATAACATCCAGCTAAACACTAGCAGGGGGGTACTCTTTCTGCCCCCTTCTGATGCCTATGTCAGAAGCTTTCTCTATCTTCTTTATACTTTAATAAAACTTTATTACACAAAAGCTCCGAGCGATCAAGCCTCGTCTCTGGCCCCGGATTGAATTCTTCTCCTCCGGGGGCCAAGAATCCTGGTGTATTCGCGTGATTCAACAACAACCTTTCATCTATATAAAAATATATATATATACATATATGTGTGTGTGTGTACCTTTTAAATCTTAGGATGACAGTACTATATACCTAGGGGTGCTGCATAATGGAATACAAAAATTTTGAAGCACTCATGAAAACAAACCTGAGTCAAACTTTTTCTATTTTTATGTAGAACACTTTGGGTATATGATAAAAATATCTAAAACTTATAGTGTGTGACTATAAAGTGAGTGTTATGAATTATCACACAAGTAAACATATCATGCCACATGTGTCCATCAAAAACAAGAAATAACAAGAATTTCTAGGATTATTTTATGATGATTAAAGAGAAATTCCATTTATGCATATTTAAGCCCTTAATAACAGAGCCCTAGTTGCCTCATTAAATTGTTAACAAAAAAGATTTTGGGTTATCATGACAATATTTGGCAGAATTGAAAGAAAAGGAAGTTGTGTCTCTGTTAAAAGAAATGTGAGCAACAGAATATCACATGATGTCTTCAAAGATTTCCACCTATTTTATGATAGTTGTAATCTGTCAAATCAGCATTTCATCTTTGAATTTTTTCCGAAAAACTGTCTTTTTTTAAAATTTACTATTCTTCCAACAACACATTAAAAAGATCATACACCATGATCAAGTGGGCTTTATCCCAGGGATGCAAGGATTCTTCAATATCCGCAAATCAATCAATGTAATACACCACATTAACAAATTGAAAAATAAAAACCATATGATTATCTCAATAGATGCAGAGAAAGCCTTTGACAAAATTCAACATCCATTTATGATAAAAACTCTCCAGAAAGCAGGAATAGAAGGAACATACCTCAACATAATAAAAGCTATATATGACAAACCCACAGCAAACATTATCCTCAATGGTGAAAAATTGAAAGCATTTCCTCTAAAGTCAGGAACAAGACAAGGGTGCCCACTTTCACCATTACTATTCAACATAGTTTGGGAAGTTTTGGCCACAGCAATCAGAGCAGAAAAAGAAATAAAAGGAATCCAAATTGGAAAAGAAGAAGTAAAACTCTCACTATTTGCAGATGACATGATCCTCTACATAGAAAACCCTAAAGAGTCCACCAGAAAATTACTAGAAATAATCAATGACTACAGTAAAGTTGCAGGATATAAAATCAACACACAGAAATCCCTTGCATTCCTATACACTAATAATGAGAAAACAGAAAGAGAAATTAAGGAAACAATTCCATTCACCATTGCAACGGAAAGAATAAAATACTTAGGAATATATCTACCTAAAGAAACTAAAGACCTATATATAGAAAACTATAAAACTCTGGTGAAAGAAATCAAAGAGGACACTAATAGATGGAGAAATATACCATGTTCATGGATTGGAAGAATCAATATAGTGAAAATGAGTATACTACCCAAAGCAATTTATAGATTCAACGCAATCCCTATCAAGCTACCAACAGTATTCTTCACAGAGCTAGAACAAATAATTTCACAATTTGTATGGAAATACAAAAAACCTCGAATAGCCAAAGCGATCTTGAGAAAGAAGAATGGAACTGGAGGAATCAACCTACCTGACTTCAGGCTCTACTACAAAGCCACAGTTATCAAGACAGTATGGTACTGGCACAAAGACAGAAATATTATCAATGGAATAAAATAGAAAGCCCAGAGATAAATCCACGCACATATGGACACCTTATCTTCGACAAAGGAGGCAAGAATATACAATGGATTAAAGACAATCTCTTTAACAAGTGGTGCTGGGAAATCTGGTCAACCACTTGTAAAAGAATGAAACTGGACCACTTTCTAACACCATACACAAAAATAAACTCAAAATGGATTAAAGATCTAAACGTAAGACCAGAAACTATAAAACTCCTAGAGGAGAACATAGGCAAAACACTCTCCGACATACATCACAGCAGGATCCTCTATGACCCACCTCCCAGAATATTGGAAATAAAAGCAAAAATAAACAAATGGGACCTAATTAACCTTAAAAGCTTCTGCACATCAAAGGAAACTATTAGCAAGGTGAAAAGACAGCCTTCAGAATGGGAGAAAATAATAGCAAATGAAGCAACCGACAAACAACTAATCTCAAAAATATACAAGCAACTCCTACAGCTCAACTCCAGAAAAATAAACGACCCAATCAAAAAATGGGCCAAAGAACTAAATAGACATTTCTCCAAAAAAGACATACAGATGGCTAACAAACACATGAAAAGATGCTCAACATCACTCATTATCAGAGAAATGCAAATCAAAACCACTATGAGGTACCATTTCACACCAGTCAGAATGGCTGCGATCCAAAAGTCTACAAGTAATAAATGCTGGAGAGGATGTGGAGAAAAGGGAACCCTCTTACACTGTTGGTGGGAATGCAAACTAGTACAGCCACTATGGAGAACAGTGTGGAGATTCCTTAAAAAACTGGAAATAGAACTGCCTTATGATCCAGCAACCCCACTGCTGGGCATACACACTGAGAAAACCAGAAGGGAAAGAGACACGTGTACCCCAATGTTCATCGCAGCACTGTTTATAATAGCCAAGACATGGAAGCAACCTAGATGTCCATCAGCAGATGAATGGATAAGAAAGCTGTGGTACATATACACAATGGAGTATTACTCAGCCATTAAAAAGAATACATTTGAATCAGTTCTAATGAGGTGGATGAAACTGGAGCCTATTATACAGAGTGAAGTAAGCCAGAAGGAAAAACATAAATACAGTATACTAATGCATATATATGGAATTTAGAAAGATGGTAACAATAACCCGGTGTACGAGACAGCAAAAGAGACACTGATGTATAGAACGGTCTTATGGATTCTGTGGGAGAGGGAGAGGGTGGGAAGATTTGGGAGAATGGCAATGAAACATGTAAAGTATCATGTGGGAAACGAGTTGCCAGTCCAGGTTCGATGCATGATGCTGGATGCTTGGGGCTAGTGCACTGGGATGGCCCAGAGGGATGGTATGGGGAGGGAGGAGGGAGGAGGGTTCGGGATGGGGAACACATGTATACCTGTGGCGGATTCATTTTGATATTTGGCAAAACTAATACAATTATGTAAAGTTTAAAAATAAAATAAAATTGGAGAAAAAACAAAAAAACAAACAAACAAACAAAAAAATTTACTATTCTTGCTTATGCTTTTTCCTACATAAAACTAGCAACAAATAAGTGATTTTTCTGTGGTCAATGTATAATATTCATGCCTGTATATCATTTCCTTAAAAGCTGTGCAATTTAAAGGTTTCTCACATTATATAGTTATTTCAGTAAATTCCGTAAGTTGACAAAATTATCTCTTAAATGTAGTTTCACATAACTTTTGTACTAGATACAATGATTTATGCTGAAAAGTATTTTATTAATTCCATACCTGCCTCTATAAATATTTTGCTTTATACTGTCTTCTGAAACTGAAAGAAAATATAGCATTCACACAAGAAGTATAAAAACTGTGTAACTTAAAGAATAATAATAACTAGGACACTTACTGCTTATGACTCAGATTTGTAAGGACAAAAAAAAAAAAACTGCACAAAGTTGTGAGTTAAGCTTTATTTGGGGCAACGTGAGGACTATAGCCCAGGAAACAGCATCTCAGATAGCTCTGAGGAGCTACTCCAAAGAGGTAAGGGAGAAGGTCAGTATATATGTGATTTTGGTGAAGGGGGATATGGTGCTGTGAAGCATACATTTTGACAGAGGGTGGCTACTAGTTATAATGAGGTTGCTGCTAGTCAACAGATATTAATGATTTTAGTGCTAGGTATGAGAAGATGCAAAAAATTGGGCATATGTGTGTGTGTGTTTGTGTGTGTGTGTGTGTGTGTGTGTATCAAATATTTTTTATCTTTCATCTATAATGGGCACTTTGATTGTTTCTGTATTTTAGTATTATCAATAATGCTGCAGTGAACATTGGATTCATATTTCTTTTTGGATTAGTGTTTTCCTGTTCTTTGGATCAGTACCCAGAGGTAGAATATCTGGACCATATGGTATTCTATTCTTAATTCTTTGATGAATTTCCATACTGTTTTCTATAGATAGCTGACTTGCTTTTCCCTTCCTGCTTTAATTCAACATTTTATGTTTAAGTTCACCAATAAATATTGAACCCAGGAAACTCTAAGCACCCCACACTTGGCCCCCATAATGGTAGAATTACAGGCACACTATCTCCTCCTACCCAAGACCTCACAGAGTGTGCCTGAGTGTGCCATGTACCCTTAGGACTTAAAAGCAATAATTCTTGTCTTTTCAAATTTCCATGATGGTTTTTTCTGAAGTGTATCTTGCAATCATAAGAACCACAAGAGCCAGTCCAGCCACACCATTGGCTCTGGTCAGGGAAATGACTGTGGGAGCTGCCAAAAATAGTATAAGTCCAGGTAAGCGCCCTAGACATTTCTGGTTAATAGCATCATTATCAATAGGCTGAAGCCAACACAAATAATTTTCCATTATGGTTTGCACTCTTAGATCCTTATTTAAAAGATCATTTCACATACCAAGATCATAATGTAATTGTCATTTCTTATAAAATTATATGCATCTTTTTATATTCAGTCATTTAATATTTATGGAATGTATTTTTATGAATGATGAGAAGTAGGGTCCTATTTTAACTTTGTTTTTCCCTATGGCTAGTCATTATTCCATCACTTATTTAAAAAGTTCATGTTTCCTGATTGATCTGCAACTCCACCTGTCACAAATTGTGTCCATATATTTGTGGTTTTCCTCTGGGCTTGATAGTCTTAACTGTTCCATTTGTATCAAAAATACATTTTATTTTTTATACTGAGTCTGTGCTAAGTCCTTTCAGTCACATACGACTCTTTTTATATCATGATAAAAATAAAGTTACTATTTTCAGCATTTCTTCTGCATCAATTCATATAACCATTGTTATTATTTTTGTTCTCTAAGAAACTTTATTCTATGTTTTCTTCTAGAACTTTTAGTTTTATAGATTATTTTCATTGTCCATTTGGGGCTAAATTTTGTATATAATGAGATGCACGTGTGCACGGTGACTCACTCAGTCATGTCCAAATCTTTGTGATGCCATGGACTGTAGCCCACCAGGCTCCTCTGTTCATGGAAATATCCTGGCAAGAATACTTGAGTGGGTTACCATTTCTTCCTCCAGGGGATCAAACACACCTTTCCTGCGGCTTTTGCTTTGGCAAGCAGATTCTTTACCACTGAGATTTTCTAAATATTTGTGCCCAGTTCAGTTCAGCTCAGTCTCTCAGTCATGTCTGACTCTTTGTGACCTCATTGACTGCAGCATGCCAGGCCTCCCTGTCCATCACCAATTCCCGGAGTTTACTCAAACTCATGTCCATTGAGTTGGTGATGCCATCCAACCATCTCATCCTCTGTCATCCCTTCTCCTCCCACCTTCAATCTTTCCCAGCATCAGGGTTTTTCAAATGAGTCAGCTCTTCACATCAGGTGGCCAAAGTATTGGAGTTTCAGCTTCAACATCAGTCCTTCCAATGAACATTCAGGACTGATTTCCTTTAGGATGGACTGGTTGGATCTCCTTGCAGTCCAAGGGACTCTCAAGAGTCTTCTCCAACACCACAGTTCAAAAGCATCAATTCTTCGGAGCTCAGCTTTCTTTATAGTCCAACTCTCACATCCATACATGGACTACTGGAAAAACCATAGCCTTGACTAGATGGACCTTTGTTGGCAAAGTAATGTCTCTGCTTTTTAATATGCTCTCTAGGTTGGTCATAACTTTCCTCCCAAGGAGTAAGCCTCTTTTAATTTCATGGCTGCAGTCACCATCTGCAGTGATTTTGGAGCCCCCAAAAATAAAGTCTGCCTAGTATCTCAGTGTTATTCTGATTTATTAAGTCTATCTTTTCTTTATTTTATTACTTTGGCATTATATATTTATATAAAATCAATTACATGTGGAAATTTACTTCTGTATTCCCAGTCACATACGTTGATATATGTGTCCAATCTTTTGCCCACCTCACACGGTCTTGATTTTAAATATGATTATATCTAAAGTAAGTAATTTATATCTTCTGTTTTGTAATTGAATTACATTTTGTATAATGGTACATAGTGCTTCTTCCCAGATGGTGCAGTAGTAAAGAATCTTCCTGCCAATACAGAAGACAGATCCTTGAGTCAGGAAGATCCCCTGGAGTAGGAAATGTAACCGAATCCTGTATTCTCACCTGGAAAATTCCATGGACAGAGGAGCCTGGCAGGCTACAGTTCATGGGGTTGCAAAGAGCCACATGACTGAGTGACTGAGCACATACACACATACTGCAAAATACCAAGTTTTAGAGTATGTGTGTGTATATTTGAGAAGTGATAAGTCAATTTAGAGCATCAACATACTTTAATGATGCTAAATAATTTGTGAGATTACCCCATCAATAACGCAGAGAATAGAGGCTTAAAATGTCTTTAATAATTTTACCATTACATGCATAGCATTCAAACTTTGGCTTCTTTAAACTTATTTACATTAAGAGCGTCTGAAGGAGTGTTTTCATAACATCATAAATACGAACAAAAGCAAGATGAATCTCAAATTTTCATTGTGTTAGAAATGCTTTCAAATATGCTTAAACTTGCATTGAAAATAAAAACAAGTGTCCAACTTACAAAGGAGACATTCACTGGAGAAGTAGTCACTGATTGAGAATTAAGTACATGTATATGTGATATATGCATACAATGCACATCCCTCCCCCACACACACTTTTCTCAATGTAAATAGAGGTATTACTACTGCTTGATAATTAAGCTATCACAGAATGTAAAATTTGGGGGAAGGGTGCAGGCCTATCAAGTTATAATTCATAAGAAGTATTTTATAAATTATTGATGGACAAAATCTGTCATAATAAAATGATTAAAATAATATGAGGCGGTAGTAAAAATTTGATTTTCAAAGTATATGTAAATAGACTGTATATAATGAATCTTTGCTCAGTAAAATTTCCTTTCTATGTCTAACATCCTTTACACCAGTTACAAAAAGTAAATAGAATAAGGAGGTGTAAATAGAGTAGACCATGAAACTCATAAAATATATGGAGATATCATATAGGAAGAATATTTATGTTGCCCACCTAGAATTTAAAACACTGTAATTATACGGATAGGTTTTTCACAGTTGTATATCCAAATTCTGTTCACAGAATCATTTTTCTGTGAAAGAAAATCATTTTCTGAAAAGACACAATGGTGTCTTTTCATATGCCTTTTATCCTCACTTTTCTTTAAAAATGCTTATTTCCTCCAATGTCTCATTGTACTTTTGTCCTCTGTAAATCAGTCAGGTGACCTTTAGGGATGCTTTCTGTGGGAGTGTTCTGTAGTATATGAATTACACCAAGAGGAAGAATCTCAGGTGTAGTTATAGAGCAGAATCTCAAATTACGGATTTTTAATAACCTACTGCAACATCTGGAACTGAATTTTTTAAAATAGTTCAAGAAGTTACTACTTTTAGATTTTAGTGTTATTATAGAGAAAACTGAAATCACAGATGGCATAATTATTTTTATATATCACCAGGGAGCTTTAACATATTATGTTATAATAGAATGGTTTAGACATATGACCTTCATAATATAAAATTTTAATATGTAATCCCTTATACATGTTCTCAGAGGCCATAACAGGGAGGTCAAGTATTATTAACCTTGAAAAAAGAACAATATAAAATGCCAAAGAAAATAAGAAACAATTCTTTTAAAATTCATATTAATTTTGTTTTTTATTTTATTTTTTTAAAAAAGCTTGCTTTTCAATTATGTTAAATTTTGTGAAATTAAATATACTGTCTATATAATTAAATAGATTGATAGTTGTTTTCAGCAACATAACCACCTTTCTGAGTCTTTTCATATCATACATTTATTAGTTAAATATACAAGCTTAAAAATATAGATAAGAAAATGAAAGAGACTAGAAATCTGTGAGCTTGATTAATTAAGAAAATACTAGATAAAAAGTAAGAAATAATATAGATTGATATAGGAAATATAAGCATAAATTAGTGAAACATATATACATTTCTATTATAAAATCAGCAAAGCCATTAGTTACTTCTTAAAATTAACATCATAAATCTCTAGATATACTACTATAAAGTGAAATAATGAAACATTTTTTAATAAAAAATAATAAAAGAAAGCTAACATACAGTCTATAAATGATAAAACGTTAATAATATTATAAACATGTCTTTGGCAATAAATTTAAAATTGAAAATTTCTCCAAAATACAATGTCCTGAAACTGAGAGAAAATGGTCTACCTGCATGCTTCCTATCTATTAAAGTAATTGAATACATTATTTAAAAATCTATTCATAAACAAAATCGCTGATGAGATTAATTTACCACAGAGATATTCCAAACATCTAAAAAAGAGGTAAAACCAATCTTTCCTAAAACTTCTAAAATATTAAAAATATTGAGGGAATAATTTCAAGCTAGCTTATGAATCCAGCATATATTTAAATAAAAATCTTACGAAAGCATTAGAACAAAGAAAACTTAAAGATCCACAGCTTTATGGAGCAAAGAGAGAAAAATCCTTAACAGCAACAAAAATACTATATAAAGGACAATCTGTATTAAACAATTTGATATGTGAAATAGGATAATCCATTATGCCAATTGGATATAGTCTTCCAATTCATTGATGATTTAACAATTAAGAACAAAAGAAAGAAAAAGCTATGTAATCATATCAATAGATTAAGAAACCACATTTGCCAAAATAAATTAATGTTGAACATCAGCAAACATGATATCTGTTTAGGATCTTTTTATCTTTGTCCATGAAAAGTATAGAAAACAAACATTCAGGAGAGTAAGCTCATTCTTTTAAAGTATCAGTAGACCTATAAAATGCTAAACCAAAAGATGAAAATTACCAGTATTAGAAATGAAAAAGCAGTCATCACACTGATTCCACAGACATTAAAAGGATAATAAGGGAAATCTACAGCTAAACCTATGCCTATAAATTTAACAACTTAGATGAATAAAGTCCTTGAAAGGCACTAATTACAAAAAAAGTAGGCTACTAATAGATCTATACCTATTAAGGAAATTGAATTCACAGTTAATAGCTTCTCCACACCCCACCCCTAACCCCCATCAAAAAAATTCTCAGATCCAGATTTTTCACTGGTGAATTTCACTAAGCATTTATGAAGATATAAAACCATTCTATATAAGCCTCACCAGAAAACAGAGAGAATACTTTTCAAATCGTTTGTTGAGGACAGCACTATCTCGATACCAAATTCAGACAAAGAGAGCAAAAGAAAATCAAACCTTAGCCCAATATCAATCTTGAGCACAGACTCACAATTCTGAAATAAGATAATCGGTCCATTACATCTAGCAATTTATAATAAAGCTTTACATTTAATTAGGACTCGTACAGTCCATGGGGTTGCAGAAAAGTCAGACATGACTGAGTGACTAATACTTTTAACTTTCATAACAGAAATGCAAGCCTGGCTCAGCATTCAAACATTAATGAATGGTGCATCTGTACCTAATGCCCAGGTTTTGGTTTTTCATATCACTCGCCAACAAAAGGAACCAGGGTTCCTTAAATAAATGGCTCATTCTAAGGCTATGGTATAAAATATATAGGATGAGTCTGGAGAGTCTTACTAAATGCCAGAAAGTAAAACAATGACCCAACCCCACAAAACACACATGCGTGCATGCACTTGCATGCTTGTGCACATGTGCACGCACACACACACACATACACTTGCACAAAAGACAGGGCCATGGCATGAATGTTCATTCTCATTACATGTATTCAATATTGTATCGGAAGTTTTATCAGTGAATTAAGGCAAGAAGTGCCTTTTGACTATGCCAAAGCCTTTGACTGTGTGGATCACAATAAACTGTGGAAAATTCTGAAATTTTTGGAAAATTCTGAAAGAGATGGGAATACCACACCACCTGACCTGCCTCTTGAGAAATCTGTATGCAGGTCAGGAAGCAACAGTTAGAACTGGACATGGAACAACAGACTGGTTCCAAATCAGGCTGTATACTGTCACCCTACTTATTTAACTTATATGCAGAGTACATCATGAGAAACGCTGGGTTGGATGAAGAACAAGCTGGAGTCAAGAATGCTGGGAGAAATATCAATAACCTCAGATATGCAAATGACACCATCTTATGGCAGAAAGTGAAGAAAAACTAAAGAGCCTCTTGATGAAAGTGAAAGAGGAGATCGAAAAAGTTGGCTTAAAGCTCATCATTCAGAAAACTAAGATCATGGAATCCGGCCCCGTCACTTCATGGCAAATAGATGGTAAAGTGGAAACAACGGCAGACTTTATTTTGGGGGCTCCAAAATCACTGCAGATGGTGACTGCAGCCATGAAATTAAAAGATGCTTACTCCTTGGAAGGAAAGTTATGACCAACCTAGACAGCATATTCGGAGAAGGCAATGGCACCCCACTCCAGTACTCTTGCCTGGAAAATCCCATAGATGGAAGAGCCTGGTGGGCTGCAGTCCATGGGGTCGCTAAGAGTCAGACACGACTTCACTTTCACTTTTCACTTTCATGCATTGGAGAAGGAAATGGCAACCCACTCCAGTGTTCTTGCTTGGAGAATCCCAGGGATAGGGGAGCCTGGTGGGCTGCCGGCTATGGGGTCTCACAGAGTTGGACACGACTGAAGGGACTTAGCAGCAGGAGACAGCATATTAAAATGCAGAGACATTACTTTGCCAACAAAGATCCATCTAATCAAGGCTATACTATTTCCAGTAGTCATGTACGGATGTGAGAGTTGGACTATAAAGAATGCTGAGTACGAAGAATTGATGATTTTGAACTGTGATGTTGGCAAAAAGTCTTGAGAGTCCCTTGGACAGCAAGGAGATCCAACCAGTCCATCCTAAAGGAGATCAGTCTTGAGTGATCATTGGAAGGACTGGTGCTGAAGCTGAAATTCCAATACTTTGGCCACCTGATGTGAAGAGCTGACTCGTTTGAAAAGACCCTGATGCTGGGAAAGATTGAAGGTGGGAGGAGAAGGGGACCACAGAGGATGAGGTGGTTGGATGGTATCACCGACTCAATGGATATGAGTTTGGGTAACCTCTGGGAGTTGGTGACTGACAGGGAGGCCTGGAGTGCTACAGTCCATGGGGTCACAAAGAGTCGGACACAGCTGAGTGATTGAACTGAACTGAATTGAAGGCAAGAAGAAGAAAATAATACAAGCAAATTAGGAAAAAAAAGTAATATTTCCCTGTTAATAGATGACAAGACTATCTACCTAGAAAATCTAAGCAATCTACAGATAAAAGTTTCTGAAATTAACAAGTGAGTTTAGCAGTGTCATAGAACACAACTTATATATATATATATATATATATATATATATTTAAAATCTTATTGCTATATCTTAGATCGGAACAACAAGAAACCACAGTTTGGAAAACTATGATTTACAATAGGTCAAACAATTGAGATACTGAGCTATAAATTTTACAAAAGATGTGAGAAATTGGAGGCTGAAAATAAGGAATCAAAAATGCAAATAAATAGAAAAATATATTATGTGCATAAATTGGAAGAGGCAGCATACTGAAGTCATTTCTTGGCCAAATTGACCTATGCATTTAATTCAACCACAGTTAAAATCAGATAAGGAATTCTTTTTTAAGTTACCAGCAAGCCAATTCCAAAGTTTATGTGGAAATATATAGGAACTAATTATTAAAACATTTTTGAGAAAGACATAGTCAAATTACTAACCTGTGTCAAATAAACTATAAGGGTACATGCTATAATAATCAGAGTGTGTTACTGGTAAAAGTATAGTCAAAAAGATCAATGGGAGAGAATAAGAAGTCTAATAATAAACCCACACAGATATGGTCAGTTGTTTGTTTGTTTTTACAAAAGTGCAAAGGCATAAGTAATTATAGAGAGGAGGTAGTATTTTAATTAAATGGTGTTGATTCCATTTACATAAAATTCTAGAAAATGCGAGTTAATCAATATTGCCAGAAACAAATCAATAGCTATGCTGGTATTAAGAGATAAAGAACATTGCATTTTGAGGGGCTATATAAATGCTTGATATTTAGATTTTAGTAATAGCTTTCTGGGGCCTGTGTGCAGTTAATTTTACACCAATTATAGTTCAGTTAATCTATACTAATTCTAAAATTTCTAAAATTCTAAAATCTATACTAATTCTAAAAATCAATGGCAGAAAAACACGTTTCATATTATTTTAGATTTTAGCATCAATTGCTGTTGTTGTTCAGTCACCTAGTTGTGTCTGACTCTTTGTGACTCCATGAATTGTAGCAGGTCAGGCTTCCCTGTCCTTCACCATCTCCCAGAGTTTGCTCAAATTCATCTCCCTGTCCCTTGAGTCAGTGATGCCATCCAACCAATCATCATCTGTCATCCCCTTCTCATCCTGCCTTCAATCTTTCCCAGAATCAGGGTCTTTTCCAATGAGTTGGCTCTTTGCATCAGGTAGTCAAAGTATTGGAGTTTAAGCTTCAGCATCAATCATTCCATTGAATATAGAGGGCTGATTTCCTTCAGGATTGACTAGTTTGATCTTGTTGCAGTCTAAGGCTGTAGTCTAAGACTATCAAGAGTCTTATCCAACACCACAGTTCAAAAGCATCAATTCCTTGGGTCTCAGTCTTCTATGTGGTCCAACTCTCACATCCATACGTGACCACTGGAAAAACCATAGTTTTGACTACATGGACCTTTGTTGCAAAGTTATGTTGCTGCTTTCTAATACTCTGTCTAGGTTTGCCGTAGCTCTTCTTCCAGTGGCATGTGTCTTTTAATTTCATGGCTGCAGTCACCATCTTCACTGATTCTGGAGCCCAGGAAAATAAAGTCTGTCACCGTTTCCATTGTTTCCCCATCTATTTACTGTGAAGAGATGGGACCAGATGCCGTGATATTAGTTCTTTGAATGTTGAGTTTTAAGCCAAATTTTTCACTCTCCTCTTCCACTTATATCAAGAGTCTCTTTAGTTCCTCTATTTTCTGCCACAAGGATGATGTCATCTGCATATCTGAGGTTATTGATATTTCTCCCGCTAATCTTAATTCCAGACTGTGCTTCACCCATCCTGGCATTTCACATGATGTACACTGCATATAAGTTAAATAAGCAGGGTGACAATATACAGCCTTGACACTCTTTTCCCAATTTGGAACCAGTTCCTTGTTCTATGTCCAGTTCTAACTGCTGCTTATTGGCCTGCATATAGATTTCTCAGGAGGCAGGTAAGGTGGTCTTTTATTCCCATCTCTTTAAGGATTTTCCACAATTTGTTCAGATCCACACAGTCAAAGACTTTAGTATAGTCAATGAAGCAGACATAGATGTTCTTGCTGGAAGTCTCTTGCCTTTTCTATGATCCAATGTATGTTGGCAATTTGTTCTCTCATTATTCTGCATTTTTTAAATCCAGCTTGTACATCAGGAAGTTCTTGCTTAATGTACTGTTGCAGCCTAGCTTGGAGGATTTTGAGCATGACCTTTGTAACATGTAAAATTAATGAAACTGTGTGGTAGTTTGAATATTCTTTGGCATTGCCCTTCTTTGGGATTGAAATGAAAACTGATCTTTACCAGTCCTGTGGCCAGTGCTGAGTTTTCCAAATTGGCTGGCATATTGAGTATAGCACTTTCACAGTGTCATCTTTTAGGACTCTAAATAGCTCAGATGAAATTCTGTCACTTCTACTAGCTTTGTTCATAGTGATGCTTCCTTAGGAAGTATCCAGGGTGTCTGGCTCTAGGTGAGTGATCACACCATCATTGTTATCTGGGTCATTAATATATGTTTAGTATAATCCTTCTGTATATCCTTGTCACCTGTTCTTAATATATTCTGCTTCTTCTATGTCCATTTCTGTCCTTTATTGTGCCAATCTTTGCATGAAATGTTCCCTTGGTATCTTTAATTTTCTTCAAGAACTCTCTAGTCTTTCCCATTCTATGTCTTTGTATTGTTCACTTAGGAAGGCTTTCTTATCTCTTCTTGCTATTCTTTGGAACACTGCATTCAGATGAGTATATTTTTCTTTTTCTCCTTTGCCTTTTGCTTCTCTTCTTTTCTGAGCTACTTGTAAGACCTCCTCAGACAAACATTTTGCCTTTTTGCATTTCTTTTTCTTGTGGATGGTTTTGATGGTGTATGTACATCAAACCTGTACAATGTTACAAACCTCCATCCATAGTTCTTCAGGCACTATATCAGATCTAATCCTTTAAATCTATTTTTCTGTACAATGTTACAAACCTCCATCCATGTTACAAACCTCCTGTACAATGCTACTGTAAGATGTTACGAACCTCCGTCCATAGTTCTTCAGGCACTCTATCAGATCTAATCCTTTGAATCTATTTTGCACTTCCACTGTATAATCATTAGGTATTTTATTTAGGTCATAACTGAATGACCTACTGATTTTCCCTACTTTATTCAGATCTGAATTTTGCAATAAGGAATTTTGTTCAGAGCCACAGTTATTAATCATAGCATCCTTTAATCATCAATTATTTTAAAAGATATTTTACCATACACAAAAGATTTTTTTAATAGAGAAACTAACCATTGCTGAACAAGTATTTATCAGGCAGTATATGAGGGCTTATCCTGCTTAATTTTTAGTAATCTTTTTTGAGGTAGTGCTTTATTTTAGACATAAAATCAGAAATTCTGAAAAATTAGATAAATTACTGAAGATTACAAAACAAAAAAAAGGAAATTTAATAAAACTGCTAAACTGAACTTAAAAAAAAAAAAAATGCATCTCCCTAAGAATGTAGTTTGTGTTTCTGGGTATGACATCACCATATTTTCAGGTTGAAAATATCACTGTTTAGTGATATTTAATGTGGAGAACAGGTGGAAAGAGGTGGTAGGGAAATATTAGTTGCAAGAAGATCAAGATAAGAGAGCTAGTGTAGTGTGCTATACAGCAGACAATTGCAGTCTAGGATAATGCTAATGAAGTGAACTACATATATAAGAAAATCAATATATATTTATACATATATGTGTATATATGTGTGGGTGTGTGTGTGTATCCTAGTGACTCTAAGAGCATTAAAAAATGTTTTTCATTTTTCAGAGCAAATTAAATGATCAATAAAAAGCATTAATTATCTTTGTTTAATCTGTTTGGATCAAACAAAGAATACTTAAACTACCGCACAATTGCACTCATCTCACATGCTAGCAAACTAATGCTCAGAATTCTCCAAGCCAGGCTTCAGCAATAGGTAAACTGTGAATATCCAGATCTTCTAGCTGGTTTTGGAAAAGGCAGAGGAACCAGAGATAAAATTGCCAACATCTGCTGGATCATTGAAAATACAAGGGAGTTCCAGAAGAAAAAAAAAAAATCTATTTCTGCTTTATTGACTGTGCCAAAGCCTTTGACTACATAGATCACAATAAATTGTGGAAAATTCTGAAAGAGATGGGAATACCAGACCACCTAACCCACTTTTTGAGAAACCTGTATGCAGGTCAGGAAGCAACAGTTAGAACTGGACATGGAATAACAGACTGGTTCCAAATCGGAAAAGGAGTATGTCAAAGCTGTAGATTGTCACCCTACTTATTTAAATTATATGCAGAATACATCATGAGAAATGCTGAGCTGGATGAAGCACAAGCTGGAATCAAGATTGCTGGGAGAAATATCAATAACCTCAGATATGCAGATGACATCACACTTATGGAAGAAAATGAAGAACTAAAGAGCCTCTTGATGAAAGTGAAAGAGGAGAGTAAAAACATTGGCTTAAAGCTCAACATCCACAAAACTAAGATCATGACATACAGTCCCATCACTTCATGGGAAATAGATGGGGAAACAGTGGAAACAGTGTCAGACTTTATGTTTCTGGGTTCCAAAATCACTGCAGATGGTGATTGCAGCCATGAAATTAAAAGACGCTACTCCTTGGAAGGAAAGTTATGACTAACCTAGACAGCATATTAAAAAGCAGAGACATTACTTTGCCAACAAAGGTCCGTCTAGTCAAGGCTATGGTTTTGCCAGTAGTCACGTATGGATGTGAGAGTTGGACAATAAAGAAAACTGAGCACCAAATAATTCATGCTTTTGAACTGTGGTGTTGGAGAAGACTCATTTGAAAAGACCCTGATGCTTGGAAAGATTGAGGGCAGGTGTAGAAGGGGACAACAGAGAATGAGATGGTTGGATGGCATCACCGACTCAATGGACTTGAATTTGTTCAGACTCTGGGAGTTGGTAATGGACAGCAAGGCCTGGTGTGCTGCAGTCCATGGGGTTGCAAACAGTCAAACACAACTAAGAGACTAAACTGAACTGAAGGTTAATGGTTCTAAAGACTGCTTAATCTCAACTCTGTCATTAAAATCGGGTTTCACTTGTGGCTCAGATCATAAAGAATCTGCCTGAAATGTGGGAGCTTTGGGTTTGGTCCCTGGGTTGGGAATTTCCCCTGAAGGAAGGCATGGCAACCCACTCTGTATTCTTGCCTGGAAACTTCCCTATGGATAAGAGAGCCTGGCAGGCTACAGTCCCTGGGATTGTAGAGAGTCAGACATGACTGAGAAATTAAACACAGCATATCATTAAAATTAACTTACCTGATCTTTACTAGGATTTTGCATTGTCCCCATGCTGCTGCTGCTGCTGCTAAGTCGCTTCAGTCGTGTCCGACTCTGTGCGACCCCATAAACGGCAGCCCACCAGGCTCCCCCGTCTCTGGGATTCTCCAAGCAAGAACACTGGAGTGGGTTGCCATTTCCTTCTCCAATTCATGAAAGTGAAAAGTGAAAGTGAAGTCGCTCAGTCATGTCCGACTCCTAGCGACCCCATAGACTGCAGCCCGCCAGGCTCCTCCGTCCATGGGATTTTCCAGGCAAGAGTACTGGAGAGTCAGAGGCTATATCATTCTCCGCCGACACCGCTCATCCGTTCAGGCTAATTCCCTGGCTCCTGGAGCTGGACTCCGGCAGTAGCCAACAAAAGAGTCCGAAATGCAGTACCTGGATGCACTCTCAAATGCAACAGAATGATTTCTGTTCGTTTTAAAGGCAAACCTTTCAATATCACAGTAATCCAAGTCGATGCCCTGACCAGTAACACTGAAGAAGCGGAAGTTGAACAGTTCTATGAAGACCTACAAGAACTTCTAGAACTAACACACAAAATGATGTCGTTTTCAATATAAGGGACTGGAATGCAAAAATAGGAAGTCAAGAAACACCTGGAGTAACAGCTAAATTTGGCCTTGGAGTACAAAATAAAGCAGGGCAAAGGCGAATAGAGTTTTGCCAAGAGAACGCACTGGTCATAGCAAACACCCTCTTCCAACAACACAAGAGAAGACTACACATGGAAATCACCAGATGGTCGACACTGAAATCAGATTGATTATGTTCTTTGAAGCCAAAGATGGAGAAGCCCTATACAGTCAGCAAAAACAAGACTGGGAGCTGACTGTGGCTCAGATCATAAACTCCTTATTGCCAAATTCAGACTGAAATTGAAGAAAGTAGAGAAAATCACTAGACCATTCAGGTATGACCTAAACCAAATCCCTTATGACTATACAATAGAAGTGAGAAATAGAATTAAGGGCCTAGATCTGATAGATAGAGTTCCTGATGAACTATGGATGGAGGTTTGTGACACTGTACAGGAGACAGGAATCAAGACTATCCCCAAGAAAAAGAAATGCAAAAAAGCAAAAGGCAGTCTTAGAGGACTTACAAACAGCTGTGAAAAGAAGGGAATCTGAAAGCAAAGGAGAAAAGGAAAGATATACCCATTTGAATGCAGATTTCCAAAGAATAGCAAGGAGAGATAAGAAAGCCTTCCTCAGCAATCAATCCAAAGAAATACAAGAAAACAATAGAATGGGAAAGACTAGAGATATCTTCAAGAAAATTAGAGATACCAAGGGAACATTTCATGCAAAGATGGGCTCAATAAAGGACAGAAATGGTAGGGACCTAACAGAAGCAGAAGATATTAAGAGGTGATGGCAAGGAAACATAAAAGAACTGTACAAAAAAGATCTTCACGACCCAGATAATCACGATGGTGTGATCACTGACCTAGAGCCAGACATCCTGGAATGTGAAGTCAAGTGGGCCTTAGGAAGCATCACTACGAACAAAGCTAGTGAAGGTAATGGAATTCCAGTTGAGCTATTCCAAATCCTGAAAGATGATGCTGTGAAAGTGCAGCACTCAGTATGCCAGCCAAGTTGGAAAACTCATCAGTGGCCACAGGACTGGAAAAGTTCATTTTTCATTCCAAAGCCAAAGAATCCTCAAACTACCACACAATTGCAATCATCTCACATACTAGTAAAGTGATGCTTAAAATTCTCCAACCAGGCTTCAGCAATACGTGAATCATGAACTTCCAGATGTTCAAGCTGGTTTTAGAAAAGGCAGAGGAACCAGAGATCAAATTGCCAACATCTGCTGGATCATAGAAAAAGCAAGAGAGTTCCAGAAAAACATCTATTTATGCTTTATTGACTATGCCAAAGCCTTTGACTGTGTGGATCACAATAAACTGTGGAAAATTCTGAAAGAGATGGGAATACCAGACCACTTGACCTGTCTCTTGAGAGACCTGTATACAGGTAAGGAAGCAACAGTTAGAACTGGACATAGAACAACAGACTGGTTCCAAATCGGGAAAGGAATATGTCAAGGCTGTATATTGTCACCCTGCTTATTTAACTTATATGTAGAGTACATCATGAGAAACGCTGGGCTGGAAGAAGCACAAGCTGAAATCAAGATTGCTGGGAAAAATATCAATAACCTCAGATATGTAGATGACACTACCCTTATGGCAGAATGTGAAGAAGAACTAAAAAGCTTCTTGATGAAAGTGAAAGAGAAGAGAGAAGTTGGCTTAAAGCTCAACATTCAGAAAGCTAAGATCACGGCATCTGGTCCCATCACTTCATGGCAAATAAATGGAGATTGTGATTGCAGCCATGAAATTAAAAGATGTTTACTCTGTGGAAGGAAAGTTATGATCAATTTAGACAGCATATTAAAAAGCAGAGACATTACTTTGTCAACAAAGGTCCGTCTAGTCAAGGCTATGGTTTTTCAATTGGTCATGTATAGACGTGAGAGTTGGACACTAAAGAAAGCTTAGTGCAGAAGAATTGATGCTTTTGAACTGTGGTGTTGGAGAAGACTCTTGAGAGTCCCTTGGACTGCAAGGAGATCCAACCAGTCCATCCTAAAGGAGATTAGTCCTGGGTGTTCACTGGAAGGACTGATGTTGAAGCTGAAGCTCCAATACTTTGGCCATCTGATGGTAAGAGTGACTCATTTGAAAAGACCCTGATGCTGGGAAAGATTGAGGGCAGGAGAAGAAGGGGACGATAGAGTATAAGATGGTTCGATGGCATCACCGACTCGATGGACATGGGTTTGGATGGATTCTGGGAGTTGATGATGGACAGGGAGGCCTGGTGTGCTGTGGTTCATAGGGCTGCAAAGAGTCGGACACAACTGAGCAACTGAACTGATAGTGTCAAGTGAATTGATTTTTAACCAGGGATCTACTGTCATGCTATATAGTTTGAAAATAATAGAAGTGCTATGACAGTGTCCATATGGACTGGGGAAGTATAGAGATATATTTCATGTAAAGTTTTATGTTGTCCTTCCCTCTACATAGTAAAAGAGTCTCTGAAACCAATATTGGAGAATTAATTGTGTGGAGCCAGTTTTATTATTTTTAACAAACTAAAATTCAAGTAGTCCATAGTTCTTGATAACTTAAAAAAATGGGAAACATCTCATTCACTTAAAAGAAAAATGTGAAATGAATTCCATGAAGAAAAAATTACCCAGGGGATATTCTGAATTTTGCAGAATAAAAGACTTGCCCATTTTCCTTTTATTAGCTTTGTAGACATAACCACAAAATTAACAAACCATGAAATTCAACACCACACCAAACAGTAACAGATGCCTGACTTTGCAGTTGCTAGAGCAAAAAATCAACGCATATATTTAAAAAGTTGAAGAGAGATCATTTTGCTTCCTTCGAAAATTCAGACATTTGCATGCTCTTTTTAGAATCCATACCCTTTTAGAAAAGATTCATTTTCAATGTCCACTCTAGATCAGTGGTACAATATAGGAAACATTTCAAAACCTATTAGAGCATTGCCATCATATATTAAGTTGTAAATATAACTTGTAGACAACAATGATAATCATAAATACTTTATAGAGTTATAAATACCTTATATTTGTGTGTGTTATTCCAGATCTACTTACAAAGGCTGTTTCTTTAAAAATTTATCTCAAAATTATATCTCTAAGTAATATTCTAATAATTAATGGTTTTTCTTTCATACATTCATATGATTACCAATATTAATTTTGTGGAGAATTTTATTGCTACATGTGTTTAGAATTCTCTTAGAATGCTTACATTTTGTGTAAAATCTCTTTGAAATTATTGAGATGAAATTTAGTCCATTTATAAATAAACTTCTAACCTAAAAAATAAAATCATATTCTTTGATGTGGGTAGTCAATTCTTAGAATCTTATATCAAGGATAGGATCAGAGATGTATAAGAAAATTTATGTGCCAATATGGTTAGCTACATATCAGTAGTATTTCTAAAGTGAAAAATGGATGTATTTATGTATATATTGCTAAATATACAATGATAGTGGAATGATTAAATACAGTGTATTCATATAAGGAACCATGCAGCTGTAAGTATTCATGTTTTGCATGCATGCATGCTTAGTCATGTGCAACTCTTTTCTACCCCATGGACTGTAGCCCATCAGGCACCTCTGACCATGGAATTTTCCAGGTGAGAATACTGGAGTGGGTTGCCATTTCCTCCTCCAGAGTATCTTCCCAACCGAAGGATCGAACCCAAGTCTCTTGTATATCCTGCTTGACAGGCAGATTCTTTACCACATGTCACCTAGGTAGAAGGGACTGTTAACTACATGGAGAAATTGCTTATATTATAATGAGAAATAAAATGACAACTTTTTTATTACATTTATAAAATATCAGCTCCCACTCAAGTGCAAAATGCAAATGCATGAACATATATACAAAATTCGTTACTGGCATATATGTAAGGAAGAATGTTAATGATGGTTATTTCTGAGATGAGAATATAAGTAGGTGTTTTCCTTTATCTCCTTCTTTACATATTTATTTCTAGTTCTTAAAATTTTCTATGACAAACATCAACAAAAATGTAACACTTGGTCCTGTTTTAGAAACTTAATTGTAGAAGAGAGTTTGACCAGTCAATGACTTGTATAATAAGTAAAGTATATTTTATGTGAATTCAGTTTATGTGAATTGTATAACTGACATTATGAGAACAGTAGAGGTAATGCACTATGGTGAGCTTTTTTTTTAAATTTATGGTATTAAAATATTTTAAGTACTCAAAATATTATCAATATTATCAATAGTTCAAGTACAGGAGAACTTATAACAAATGTACCTACCCATATATGAAAAGAAGGGTCTGATTTGTGAAAACTTCTCAGAGAAAAAAATGAGCTGAGATAGGAAGGATCAATAGAATAGATATAAAGCAGAATAAAAGATCATTTTGAACAGACAGTAGCTTCAGCTAAGATGCAAAACTGGAACAATGAGCATTTGAAGAACTGTAAAGCCCCAGTATTAGAATGGAGATGACTTTGACAGTGTAACTTGAGGTGATCCTGGAAAGATAGGTGGCCTTGTTTAGGCAGGGTCTTCTACCACCTGAAGAAAGCTATCTTTTATTCAGGAGAAAGTGGGAAACAAGTTTCTTAGTAAAGACATAGCATTATCAAATATTTAAATGGTTATTCTCTGCACTGTAGAGACTAGATTGAAGGACCAGTCTCAGCAAATGGATGTTAGAAGATTAACAATCAATCGAGAATGATGGTAACTTGGACAAGAGTTGTGGCAATAAAGATGGACTGTAATAAGCAGTTTTGAGAGATCTGGGACTGATGTAGTAGGAGAAATCATGCATGACTCAAGCTTGAGCAACTGGGTAAGTGATGATGACATTTAATTTAAACTGAACTTTGGATGTAGGGAAGATTTAGAAGAAGATAGTAAATCCAGTTTAACATGTTCAGTTTCAGGTATGTAAGTGGAGATTTTGAATAGGTGGTTTGATATTTACAGATGAAGCTCAGAAAACAGTCTAGACTTGGAATTTGTATTAATGGAGATGGTCAAATTTCTCTCTATGGGCCTGGATGTCTCTTATCACTTGCCATCCAAATAATGACTTTTATTTTTGTCCTTGGGGAAATGTATGATTCATAAACTAGGAGTAAGTGTTACATAAAATACACAAATATCTATGTTTCTTTCAAATATTATTACAAAGAAAAGAATAATAATAATGTTAAAATTCTGAAGTTAAGATTTTCATATATATACCTATATGTGTATATGTTCTATATATATATAGCATGCATGTGTGTATATATATATATATATATATAAAATTAGAAGTAGAGTACAATGCTTCACTTAATTTTCTATATGAGACAGGTAGGTTGTAATAAGACATTAACAATAAATCCAATCCAATTAGAAGTATGTGATGCCTGGAGACTACCATTTCTGTCTCAAGAATTAACACAAAAATTGATCAAAATACTATCCAATTTGAAACAAGTTCCCAGCCTTAGCTCAGACCTTATCTGTCAATTACAAATAAATCTCTCTTTGTTCACTTATTTATTAAAATGATCTCAGATAGTTGGTTGCCAAAAATATTTGAAAGTCTCTCATTTGATAGAGGACTGAGAGCAGTACTGATAATATCTAAATGTTGCTTGCCATTTCACTGAAGACAAGTGGTTGGTTTAAAATACAATAAACAAAAAATGCATCTTTTCAAATTCTGAACCATCCTTTACATTATGTCTAAGGCAAACAACGTAGGTTTTGTGTATTTATTAAGACTTTTAGTTTTTATAAAGAAATCTTTTCAATTGCATTACCTAGGATCCTAGGATATTGGCTATGTATGCATTAAAATGTTCTTCTATGAACTAGAAGTTGGTTTAATATACATTTCTTGGACCATAACTTTATCCCTCAAAAGCAGATAGACATAACTCCACTATTTCCTAGCTTTAAAGGTAGTTGTGGCAAAGTCTAAGGTCAACTCGTCACTGGCATGCTTTTTTTTTTGCCCTAATTGTTTTTGTTCTGTCAAAACATTTCAAAGCCCTATGAGTTCACCTGACTGTCTTCAATCGCTGATTTTCTGTGTTTCTTGAGAAACACTGTATTTCCTTTCTAGCAACATATTCTGTGTCTCCTATGATCACATATAAATTGAAAAAAGAAAGGAAAGTAAAAAGTGAAAAACAAACTTTCCCTTAGTTTGATTTGATTTTGTCTATTATCTATCTATCCATCATTTTTTTCTTTACTTTCTTTATTTGAGTCACTGTGATAATTTGCTTTTCCATCACCATCCCCCACTATATTTTAATTCTTCTCAGCTATGTCACTTTCCTCTCCATAATCTATTTGTTTATTATAGATTTTTTTCTCGACACCTTTTGTTAATTACTGGGCTTGCTTCTATTCTTTCTTTTTAAATTATTTTTTATTTATGTCTAAGTCCTGTAACAGTTTTATTTTAGTTTAACTATCCTTCAACTTGGATCTTAACCTTTTATATCACATTTTATTGCCCTTAAAAATCTTATATTTGATCCTTTTAGCCTTTAATGATACTGAGAAAGTATGAAACATTTCTTGTTGAAAATTATGTTTCTCTCTATAAAATGGATACTAATTTGTCTGCATATTTTGCACTGCTTTTTACTTTTTAACTCTCAAAGTGTTTCTGTGTGGTTATTATTTCCTTCTCGTTATTTTTTAAAAGCAGAGATAATTTGTATGTTTTTAATTTAATTTTGTTTCTCCCCAAATATATCATTGGTGCAGTCTGTTTTGCCTTTACTCCCATAACATATAGTTATTTGTTCAGTTACAGTTGATCTTTGAACAACTAAGGATTCAGGGTGCCTATCCTCCATGCAGGGAAAAATTTACACATATAGTCTGCTCTCCATATCTGAATTTCCTCTGTATCTGTGGTTAAGCATTTGCAGATTTAATCAACCATAGATCACATAGTACTATTGTATCTACTATTGAACAAAGTATGTATATAAGTTGACCTGTGCAATTCAAATCTGTATTAAGGGTCAACTGTACTTCAAAAGACCAGCTTGAAGACCATGCACTGATGATCTTTTATCTTGTGTTTAATTTATGCAGAGCTGAAGGAAACTAGGTCAATGATTACAGTACTTTTTATGTTTATTCTAGGCTTCTCTCAACTGCCAGAGGCCCTTGAGATGGGCTTTTGTGTTTTGGAGTG